>NC_136520.1:77285100-77562600 GCF_053919585.1 Euprymna scolopes | reverse complement strand
GCTGCAGTAATTAAGGCTTCAGTTTCTCGGTTTACGTGTCCTTTTTGCATCCATGTCGACGTGTTTTCGTTATTCTCATCTTTTGTCATTCTTGTAAATCTTTCATATAGTTGTTTCTCTTCCCATTTTTCTTTACTCGTCTTATCCTTTGTATCTCTGGTTTTGTTGATTTTTTTTCAGTGTCTCTCGATACCATAATTATCATTTCAGTGTTCTGCATTATGTATTTTTGTTGTTCTTTTTTGTGCGTGTCATTCACACAGTTTTCTATACTAACCAGTCCTTTCACGCCGTCTGTCTTTTTTCATGTAGCGTCAGTCACCACCGTCTTTTGGATGTAGTGCATTATGCATGGTCATAAGTTTCCTGGTCGTCTTGTCTAGCTGTCTAAATTTTTCTTTAGTCCACCCTATGAACGGTCCAGAGTATCTTACTTCGGCTGCAATGCACTTGTTTTATCGTTCCAACAACTTCTGGATAGTCCCATGGAAGCCTCTTGTGTGAGCGCGTTAATGACCCTCTTTCATCTCATTTGTCTCATAACGACAGCCTGTAAAGTTTTCCTCGAGCTTAAAGAATAACCAAAAGTCACAAGAGCAAGGTCTGGGCTATAGGAAGGATAAGGAACTGTATTAATGCCCAACTTGGTAAAATAGCCTGCGACAACGATGGAGATGTTGACTGGTGCATTTGCGCAAATCTTCCGCATCTTTAGTTCTTGATGTCCATCTTGGTCAAATAGTCTGTGAGAAGGATGGAGCGCCCTTGGGAAAACTTTGTGCAAATCTTCCGCATCTTCATTTCTTGATGTCCATCTTGGTCAAATAGTCTGTGACAAGGATGGAGCACCCTTGGGAAAACTTTGTGCAAATCTTCCGCATCTTCAGTTCCTCGCGAATAAGTGTGTACAGTTCCCACACTGACATCAAACTTTGTACTTATTGTATCTACAGACACACAACGGTCCTTTTCCATGAAATTCTTTATTTTGGCCAATAAACTCTGGTATTCTAACTTCCTTAGTCCTCCCACACCTCTCATCAGCCCTCACAGACTATCTGTCTCCCTTGAATCTCTTATGCCAATCAAAAACTGATGCTCAATTCATGCAAGATAGTCCCAAAGCAGTTTGAAGTATTCCATATGTTTTTGTGATATTTTTTCCATATTGCATATCGTTCTTCTAAAGTGACCTCGTGTCCAGATTACATTTTTGAAATTTACCAGCTGTGGCAATTAGACTTTGGTAGGGTGTATTCTTATTCCTGCTGTAGCTGTTCATTTGAAACTGAAATCATAAAAATTGGTCAATCGTTTCATAAGATGTATAGCAATGACATCCTGAATTTTCAAGAGTCTACGACAATTTGATTCCTGTACAAAAGTGTCTAGAAACTTATTTAAGGCACCTCGTACGCGCGTCTGTGTATGTGCGTGCGTGTGTACGTACTCGTCCGCTGGCATTTTTACTTTCAAAGAAGATTCCAGGAATTGTATTTCTCGCTTTTTTTGCGCTAGGTGCTCGACTAATCAAACATCCACCTGGTCACGACCATTATATATCTACCACTTTTCTCTCTAAAAGCATCTTAAACTAAACGGAACTTCAATGACCAAAAATCCTTTCCAAGTATTTTCCATCTGTTGAACACCTTACCACGGGGATGCTTCCAAGTTGACTACAACATCGCTATTTTAAAGTCTAATGTTAACAATTTGTTTTTCTAAGCGTTTTCTTAGATAATCAAAATTTGTCCATTTTATCCATGCCATTTCAGGATGATGTTTCCTTTCCCTTCATCCCTTATCCTTAACTGGCTTTTGGGTCTTAATAAGATTGATAATGCTATCCATTTCATTCATCATTTTCAAGTCATTCCAAAGTATTGTTCTTTGCCCGTTACCTCTGATTGACGAGTTGCTTCTAAGCCTTGATACAATTAGTTGACATTGTGTAAAGTTTGGAAGCAGCTGTCTGCGCAGGTGTATGTAAAGTAACGAGAAATATTATTTGGATTGTATGGACTATTATTCTCATCTTGGTAGCTTTTCTCACAACGTTTCGACCGATTAAACCTCTTCAGGTGCATTGATGTTATTGGTGAATGGGAAAAATGTTTTTGTTTTTTGTTGTTTTTACTTTTTTTACTTCCCAAACGAATGTACAGTTAGAAAATCAAAACGCAAATAGCGTCAAGTCTTATATATAAATTCAGGCCATTCCGTTTTTTTTTTATATGATGTTTGTATATTTTGAAGATGAATATTGACAGTTATTTTTGTATTATTTGTATTCGCACTGGATGTTACTAGTGAAAAAATAGAGAAATAGTTCATCTATAAACTATCGATAAAGATCATTATATATATATATATATATATATATATATATATATATATATATATATATATACTCAGAATGTGAGAGATTATAATATATATATATATTCAGAATGTGAGAGATTATAATATATATATATATATATATATTTATATATATATATATATATATTTATATATATATATATATATATATATATATATATATATATACATCATAATTAAGTAATTTAAAATTTATGATGTGAAATGGTTAAATTTCAAATCTAGATGTTTTATTATATGCAAGACAAAGAATACATTTCACCGGATTTGCATACCAGTATATTTATTGCATTACATTATTCTAAAGTATATGTATATATATATATATATATATATATATATATATATATATATATATATATATGTATATATATATATATATATATATATATATATATATATATATATATTGGCAGCAAGTCATTATTCAAGCACGTCTGATTTAACACGAAAGAGTTCTTTTTTCTGATCTTTCTGGGTATTTCAGCAGGCATGTTATATAAAATGGTGCCCAAAAGTTGTTGGACGGCTATATTCTAAAGTGCTTTCTGTCGGTGCATCCGATTATCATGAGGAACAATTGTTGTCGTTTACAAGACAACAGCAACAATCGCTCCTGATGATAATTTGATGCATCTATAGAAAGCGCTGGAGAAGAATATGGCTGAACAACAACTTTTGGGCCCCATTTTATATAATATGCTGAAATTAAAAAGACCGCTAGGCAAATGGGAAATATATCCACAAAGATCGTGTTAAATTAGACGTGCTTGGTTATATATATATATATATATATATATATATATATATATATATATATATATTATAAGGTAAAATTAAAAGCCAAGAACAATGCGAGATTTTTTTTTATTTTATATAGAGTAAAATTAAATGAAAACAAAAGAAATAAATTTCTTTTTTTTGTTGTTGTTTGTTTTTTCTTTTTCACACAAATTTTAACTCTAAACAACAGTAAAAAAAATTTTTCCTGTTGTATTCAATGGTGTTATAAATCTCAATATATTTCAGACCTATTAGTTATTTTTCAAGAGAAGACAGCGGAAGAGTGTTCAAAAATGGAAAAGCAGCTACTGAGTTTGCCACGTGATACTGCAAATATAGAACAAAAAATGACGTTAGGAGAACGTTAAAATAAATCAGTTGGTGTTTAAATACTTGTTGCGTTTGTGAATCAAGGGAGATGACTATTCAATCAAGGGTTGAAGGGAGGCAACTCTGTGAGATTTTATTAATCTTTTAATTATTTTAAAACAATAATTTTTTTATTATTATTTTAATTATTGTTTTTCTTATGTTTTAAACTTATATTATAAAAGCAGAGCTCAATTCCAGTCTATTGTTTAGTGTGGGAGTATTTTTTGAAATAATTAAAGATTCGAGAATACGAAGTTGACCTACGTTTCTTGAAGAAGCAAGAATGTTGATGTGAAAACCCTGTTCTGAATTAATGCAAGTGCGAATATGTTTATAGAACGACGAAGCAGTAGTGTCTAAATGCTCTTTAATGCGGTGGTGAAGCAATCTGGTAGTGCTTCCAATGTAAGATGCACTGCATTTAGCGCATTGTAGGTCGTAAACAACGTGGTTCTTAAAGCATAAACCTGTGTGTGATATTGGGCAATTAGAGAGTGAACAAGGGGAAGGTGTATGCGATGGATGTTTTCGGTTGAGCTGTTGTCTTAAAGTAGATCCAGTGTGGATGAGTTGAATGTTGAGTCCCTCGCTGCGGATGGCTTTTCGGATTGAAGATGAGATTTTGTCACTGAGGAAGGGTAGTTTTAGAAAACAATTGTTAGAGAAGGGTCGGGTGTTGCGTTTTTTCTTTTTTAAGTGAGGATATTAACATTTTCCACAAATTCAATAACGCCGACCCAAACTTAAAATTTACTATAGAACACCCAGACTCTTCTGAATCTCTTTCTCTCACTAAACGGCTACCCTATACAACCAATGTTCCACACTGTTATCGGACATTTAAACCCTATTCTCTCTGAATTTCCAACTTTTGAGCATGACACGAAAGAAGAAAAAATGTCTATATTTTCTGAATAATATGTTACTGTTAGACAAATTGAGGAAAAATTTTAATTTAATTTTAATAAATATGTTTATTAAAATCAATTCTGATTTGGCATGTGTATAGTATGTAATGAACAAATGCAAATGTTGAAATGTTATATAATAATGCTGCTACAAAAGTATATGTCTTTACGAAAGTCCTCCCGGTGTATATGCTTGGCAGTGATAGTACACATAAGCCTGAGAGTGAAAATGCATCCGACCCATTATTAAAAGGCACTGGTCCCTATTCCCCAGCTTCGCTTCCTTATTTATTTATTTTTACCCTTTCCAACAAACGAATAAAAGTGGAAAAGGTATGCGGTTCAAATTAAAGAGATATTCTGACAATTTTGTACTTGCCTGTTTTTTTCAGCCGTTAAATTTCAATAAATTATATTTTCACTTGCAACGATGCTTTTTGTAACGATGCTTTTTGTAACGATGTTTTTTGTAACGATGTTTTTACTTAACGATGTTTTTGTAACGATTTTTCGACTTGATCGGTTTTTGTAATTTTTTAAATTTATACTAATTTCGACATAGCATGTAAAGAACGTAATATTGTTTTCATCTGAAATGTGTTCGTTATAAAGATGACGGATCTACACCTACACAAGCACACTGTTTTTAAAGCATATGAGACTAGCGTAGGGCGTCCGGTTTTGCCCGGTCGTAAAATATGCTTACATATGGTATTATATTGTCCACATTTCGTATATATTACGAGGGGCGTGCAATAAGTAATGTCTCTGACCCACTTCCCATACGAGTAGAGCAACGAAACTTGACGCAGTTATTAGTCTTTCTCTACATAGGAACCACCCGTAGTTATGCATTTCTTCTATCGTTTGATGCAGCTTTGGAGACCGTTTTTGTATAAAACCCTAAGTTTGTCCTCCAACCACGACGTGACTTCAGAAATCAAGGCTGCATCATCTGGGAAACGCTTTCCTTTCAAAAACAACTTCATGGCTGGGAAGAGGTGAAAGTCAGAGGGTGTAAGGTCAGGAGGGTAGGGAGGATGGGGAAGGATTTCATAACCACATGCTTCTTATCTGGCGACATGCGAGTTGTGAACTGGAGCGTTGTCCTGCAGGAGGAGGGTACCTTTGGTGATCTTGTCCCGCCTCTTGATTTTGATAGCTTCCCTTAATTTCCTCAAAAGTGAAGCATAATAGGCTCCTGTAATTGTGGTATCCTTTGCCAGGAAACCTGTCATCACTGCTCCGTCCTGGTCCTAGAAGACTGTGAGTATGACCTTGCCAGCGGAGGGCTGCACCTTTGCCTTCTTTGGAGATGGTGAGTCCAAGCGCTTCCACTGCATTGATTGGGCTTTAGTCTCTGGATCATAGTGATGGACCCAGGTTTCATCCTGTGTAATCAGTCTTTTGAAAAACTTTGACTCATCTTCTTGGCACATCTCCAAATTCATCCTCAAGGACACAACGCGTTCTCGCTTCTGGAATGGTGTGAGCAACCTGGGAATCCATCTGGCAGACGCCTTATGCATGTCATGAATGATAGTTTCCACAGACCCTTTACTAATCTTGACATTTATTTGGCGAATAGTAATGATCTGATCTTCCAAAATGGCAACCTCAACTTGACGGACAGATGCCTCATCAATGGCAAAAGGGGGGCGACCAGGTCTGGGAGCTGTTTCCACCGGCCATGTTTGAATTCACGATGCCAGCGTTTTACAAGGTCATATGATGGGGCATTATCACCATAAGTTTCTTTGATTTCATAAAAAGTCTCCTGTGGTGTGCGTCCTTTCAAATACAAAAACCAGATCACTGCTCGACATTCAACAGGCTCTATTTAACACCTGACTCAGTTCAAACACCTGTAAATCAGAAACCACAATTAGTTCAGAGCTGTAATTTGCCACATAATCCGTAGAGATATAAATCATTACACATGCAAAATTTTAGCTAGATCAAACAACTGAAAGTAGGTCAGGGGCATTACTTATTGCACGCCCCTCGTATATATAGTCGTGATTTCAAAAGTAAAAAAAAAGTATTTTGGTACATTAGCTAGAATCGAAACCGAAAGAAAAACTGTAACATTCTAAGCTGGTGACGTTACCACTGTACCAACGTGGCACGCAAATGAACTGATTAAAAATTTAAATAAACTAAGAATAATGTACAAAATGTATAACGATACTTTTTTCAATTTTCCTCCATTTTTGACCCCTTAAAAACTATTAAAACCGACTAAAGATTCATAAAATAACGATCCATAAAAAATCCAATCATTTGCAACTTTTAGTTTTGGCGGAAATAAAGTTTGAAAATATGGAAACAGCCAGACAGATAGACAGACAGACATTTTATATACTGGATAAAAGATAACGAAATCCTGTCTATAATCAAAATTTGACAGACTGTGCGCGTATGTGCGCGTGTTCGTGCGTGTGTGTATGTGTGTTCGTGTGTATGTCTGCGTGTGCGTGTGTACTCGTACGCGGGCGCCTTTACTTTCAAAGGTGATTCCAGAAACTGTATTTCCCTACAAAAACGATCACTGTGTTCACCGGTTTTTTTTTTGTTTGTTTGTTTGTTTTGTTTTGTTTTTTGTTTTGTTTTTTTTGTTTGTTTTTTTTTTGCTTTTTTTTGCAACGAAACCATCTGGTTCATGTCCAGAGAGACTAGCGTTTACTTGACCAGTATGTTTCAAAGCGTGCAACCATATTTGAACTGCACGAAGCGTGGAGAGGACAATGCGGATCTCTCCAAAAATGTGACGGAAAGTTTCGAAGACTTCCTGACAGCATCGCTTAAAATGCGCCACTCTGGGGAAATTCACTGACACTAAGAAGAGGCAAATTCGATTATCGATTGTTCAATTTGTGTTTCTTCTTTTTTTTTTTTCGTCGTCCTTTACGTCTTTTCCTCCCTCTCTTTTTTCTTCTTCGTTTTCTTAAGAAACCTTTTCAACTTCTTTCTATTCTTTTTCTTTTCGTCTTTTTTTTTGTTTTCTTTTAGTTAGTCCCTCTTTTCGTGTTTTTCGTCTTTCCTATTCTCTTTCTCCCTTTTCTTTTCTTTTCCTTGTCTTCTTTTGCTTTTCTAAAGTGTGGATAAAACAATCAAATAATAAATTCGATATACTGCTGCCAAAAACTCGCTATTCCAAATCTCGACACTCTGCTGTCAAAATTCAACTCCAAATCTCGATGCTCTGCTGTCAAAATTCAACTCTAAATCTTGATACTCTGCTGTCGAAACTCAACTGTAAAACTCGACACTCTACTGTCAAAATTCAACTCTAGAACACGACGCACTGCTGACAACACTTGCTACTCCGAGATCCAAATGCGAAAATTAACCCTGTCTCTGAAAAATCAGGGTTTTTTTTTATATCAAACCGAAAACATCTCATTTGCAAGCATAAAAAGAGAAAAGGCGGCCATTTTTTTTCTTCATTTTATTTGTCCACACGTATATACGTGTATAGACTGCACACTAATAGATTTGTACTAATTTTTTAAAGTGCTTAATTACAGAAAATCTACTTATTTTGCCTTGGGTAGCATTTTTACCACATAGCTAAAAAAAGAAACAATGAATTAACCGCATTTCGCATTAAAGCTGACTGCGTGAATGTATATTCAAGCACATGCAATAAAATCACACAATAAACACGTTGTTACACACGTTTACACACCTAAATATATATATATACATTCATTATATAAACATCATTATATATACATTCATTATGGATCCTATATCCAGTGGTGAGGCCCCAGCTCGCGGGCTTTGGGGAGTGTGGAGCCACCCTTTAATTGCCATTGCTCCCAGGTCCACTCTGACCCGGAGTGGTAGTACCTGTCGGGGTCCCAACTATGGGTTAAATAGAAAATGACTTGAAAACAACAAATATATTCTATTAAAAAAATTTCTTCAAAATCTTTGGATTCGGCATTAAATCACCTGAAAAGGGTTGATATGCCGTAAAACAAAAACAACCAACCAACATTCATTATATACTATACAACATATACATGTTTTGGTCCTCCTTTATATATATCTGTTATGTACTTCTTATATCTCTATCTCTATAATTATATAAAAGTCACCTTGTGTGTGTGAGAGTGTTCCTTCCTCATATGTTCGAAACGGCTGAACCTATCTTTTTCAAATTTCACACAAAGCTAATTTATATGTCTGGCAGTGTTCTTAGATATGTGTTGTACAGAAATTCATCCGATAAGTATTAAAAATCGAAAAAGTCCGATCATAAAATAGTCTTTTTTTTCTTATACATAAAAAAAGTATTTGTACAGAGGAATATTTTACGTTACACCATCCAAGGTAGATGATTCTCAGCGAATCAAGCGAGATTAAATTCTCAGCAAATCATTTTTTCCTAAAAAAGAAAAAAAAAACAGAACTCTTGTCATCTGGAGATATAGCTCATTGGTAGAGTATACAGCTCCGGAACCGATAGCATACCTTTTCCACAAGCGTCGACAGGAGCTAGCGAGTAGTTAGCGGATGGCGGCGATCAGGCTGGCTTTCTTATTGGTGATGATGGTATGACCAAACGAAAGAGTCCAGCGGGTTCAAGTCAGGGTGGGGGCAGTGAGAGAAGGGGGCAAAGCCGTAGCACTCCTTCTGAAGCCAAGCCTGAGTCCCTTTGGACTTGTGGGGCGGCACCGATTCCTGCTGCCACACCCAGGTCTGCCGGCGGCCATTTGATTGCACCAGGTGATCAACACACTCTTCAGCTCATTCAAGTGCATAATAGTGTTAACTTTCGACTTTGAAGATGTGGGGTGGCATGCTGTGACACTCACTTGAAACCAGACCAAAGACTATAATCGTGACCGGAAACTTTGTTTACATCACCCTAGGCACATCTCTGTTATTCGTGACAATCCAATGCATTTTGAAGGTGCTGGCAATGGTCCTGTTGTCATAATTTGGATCGGTAGCGAGCATGAGTTGTACAGCGGCTCATCTCCGATTTCGCTCGTTGAACATTGTGTCACTTTCAGACATGATAGACGGCTTCTATCGCTCTTGGAATGTGTACACAACTAGCCAACTAGTAGATGGCCTGCAAAAAAAAAAAAACGAAAACCGGTTTTCATCAAAAGGAATTTAAATCTGTCGTCGATTCTAGGGCGACAATTTTATCTTTCCATCATATATATTGAAACCCTACACCGGAAAATAGAGATAATGTTCGCTTAGAATTTTGGCGGGGAATCCATGAGTACATGTCAGGATAACGTGACAGCAAACGGAAATAGACCCAGATGCAGATGGCTTAATTAAGGGGAGATTAAAACGTCAGCTTCCTAGAAAAAAAAAACGAGCTAGAAATGTAGGTTTCGAATGATATTACATAGAAATAATGCCACGTGTTCAGAGAGAGGCAGAATTGTTTTTTAGTCATCGGAGTTTGGAAGCAAGAGAGACGACATGCGTCTATAAAAGTAAGATAAAATCTAAACGAATGTCTGCCGTCTGCGTCTCTCAATCCTTATGTAGAAAAAGAACTAAGGTGGAATTAATTCTGGTGTGGTAATCTCTCCCCCTGGTGAACAAACATTGTCTCTGATAAAACCTTTGAAAGACAGCAAATAACCATTCTGTTTCCTTCCGTGCATGAGTAGATTCGCCTTTAATTAAACAGTAGGTATCTCCAACGTGCGCCACAGTTTTAACCCCCTATATGTAACACGATGTAACAGTATTTAATTTAATATTCTCATCCCAACTAGTTTACCATTTCAAAGAAGAAGCTTCAAATAAACTGCTAATATATTTTTAAAAAATTTACAGCATATAAAAATAATGAAAATGCGAGACAAAAATTGTGTTTTCATTATCGACGCTTTAAAACAACGTTCCTATCTAATGACGTTTTTGAAGCCGTAAACATACCCATCTTTTAAAAATCCAGCAAAAATCAAATAATAGTCAATTCTTCCTGAAATTTTCGATATTTATTCATTATTAAATAAAATTACATAATAAACGTAGGGCTCGTTAAATATATTAGAGGAAATATTTATTTAGGTGTTCTACTACCTCCTCTATCTTTTATGTTGCGCAAACTAAACAAAATAAATGTAGGTCGATAAAATTTCAACATTTTTTAAAGTTGAAAATACCAAATAATTAAAAAATAGTTGTTTATATATATATATATATATATATATATATATATAATCCCGTTATGTATTTCGTTTACCTTAAAGTTGTAAATAAAATTGGTCATAAAATCAATATTATTGTTTAAAAAAACACTTTTTCTTGGTAATGATGCCCTTTTCTCTACCCTGCAACCTCTCTCCCACAGAAGAGACGTTGCGAGCCTATCCTTGTTTTATCGTTATTTCCATGGCAGGTGCTCGTCTGAACTCCAATCTCCCCCCCCTCGCAAATCTTTAACGAAAAACACCCGTCTGGCTGAATCTACTGTGAAAAATTTCCCCCACTCTTTATCTGTGCCTAAATCAAAACGCGGATTCCATGAACAAAGCTTCTTTCTTAGAACTGCACGCCTGTGGAACTCTGTTCCGTCTGCCTGCTTCCCACCTGACTACAACTTGGATGTCTTCAAGTCCAACGTTAACAAATTCCTAATAAACTGCCCCCTTCATCAAATCTCCACACTAACGTAATGTACTTGCAATAACCCTTATCCCTGAGTGGCTTCCGGGCCTTAATAAGTGGTGATCACTGTGTAAAATAAAATCTTTTCTATGTAATATAATTATTTTAATTAAAGCAAAAACAAACGGAATTCTAAAAATAATTATTTTTAAAAGCTTTAAATGATATTATATTCAAATATTACGCGATATGAAGTTTAAACAAAGATTTTTATATAACAGTTTTCTAATAATGAAAATATATATATTCATATAATAGAATACATGACATTTGAGATAATAAAAATTGCAAATCTAAAATCGGCCTTAAAAATCCGTTTTGATTTTATTATTTCAATTGATAGAGGGTGATCTTTTTTTTTTAGCTTTCTTTCAAAAAGTACGGAAGCCTGTAAACAACATTATCTTTAGATAAATGCGTGTCAACCGAAAACGTTAAAATTAATTTTATTTTATTATCTCTCGTCTGTGTAGCGCGGTAATGAAAATCTATTTGTTTTACAAAAGGTAAGTCTTATGTTTTTTATCCATAGCAAAATATACGTTACTTCCATTAACCATTATAACGCGAATGCCCATCCATAGAAATTGCGTCAGTTGGCGCGACAATAAAAAGAGAAAAGGGCTCAGAAGAGACGAAAGTGCGAAGAAAATTGACGTGTAAAGTCGAGGACGAGAATGGGCCGGCTGTAACCGGCATGCAGTCGAAAGAAAGAGAAACGGTTTCAGGCTAGATAAACGTGTGATAACGAGAGACGGGAGAGTAGCGTGTAATTAAAAATTTCGTTAAAAAAAGAAAAAAATGCCGACCCGGATTTTTATTTATTTCTTCCTTTGTTTGTTTGTGACATCAACCTTACTAAAATTCATCCCATAAAAAAGGTTATCGATTTATTCTTGAAACCTTAAATCATTGTATCACCCTATGTTGACTAATAAAGTCAAATTTTGTTGTTGTCGTATTTGTTGTTTTTTGTTTTTTTTGCTTTTACTTATTAGACCTGTGACTTATTAAGGTATGAGTTTTAAATAGATAAGAATATATTGCTATTTCTATATCTATTATTATATAAAAATTACGTGTGTGTGAGTTCTTTCCTTATAGGTTCCGAAACGGTTGAGCCTATATTTTGCAAATTTCACACAAAGTTAATTTATATGTCTGGCTGTGTTCTTAGATTTGTTTTGTACAGAAATTCATCCGATAAGTAAAATCGAAAATCGAAAAACTCCGATCTTAAAAATAGCTTTTCTTTGTTATAGATAAAAAAGAAGAATTTTTACAGGAAATATTTTATGTTACACCAGCAAGGGAGATAAAAAAAATCTTAGCAAATGATTTCTTCTTAAAAAATAGAATTATTGACCTCTGGAAATATAGCTCAGTGGTAGAGCATTCAACTACAGATCCAATTGTCTCCTCTCCAAGCCCGGGTGTACCTCACCATTTTATTTAATTTCTTTCTTATTAATGAGTTCAATTTACAATAAACGAAAAGGTACCATTTAAAATCCCCGTAAATCATTTCTTCGTTTGCATATTTTAAAACTAAAGATTAATCAAAATTGACTTTTCCAGGGCATTTATCGTCAATTCAAAATATCAGCTGACGTGATATTGTAAACAAACACAGACTGAATTTGATGAACAATATCATCAATTATTGTTGTTATTTTTATTTATTTATTTTTATTTACTTTTTTATTTATATATTTATTTATTATTATTTTATTTTATTTTTATTTATTTATTTATTTATTTTTGATTTTTGCAAATTAGTCCACCGGGCAAATTATTCCTCGTAATATATAATATTTAATGGAGGATTGATTCTATGATAATACATACGCAATTAAAATAGCATGTTTAAGCGTATTGCACAACCGGACAACACCGGATGTCCTGTTAGTATATATATATATATATATATATATATATATATATATATATATATATATATATATATATATATATATATATAAAGCTGAATGTCTGCGTGTGTGCGTGTGGGGGGGTCACAAATAGGCTCCTCTCTGGTTGACTATTTTAAAAAACTGATTACATATAATGATAGATGTATCGAGACACAGGAATGGGTATGTTTGATCCGGCAGAACGATGGTTCATTAAAATTGTGGGGCTGCGTTCGCGTCTGGTCCACAAAGTATGTAAATAAAAAATTTAAAAATTAAAAAAAATGTTTACAAGTGTTTTTGATATAGATGTACATAAGAATACTTTGATACGTATGTTTTAACTTAAACTTGAAATTGTGGGGTCCGCGTTCGCTCCTGGCCTCCATTGAAATGGAAATAGGCACAAACTTTAATAAAGACTTTTCATATCTATCTGCGTAAGTATACTTTAATAATTATGTTTCAGTTTGAAGAAATATGGTATAATAAAATTATGGGGGGGGGTTCGTTCGCACCCGACCTCCATAGAATGGAAATATGTCACAAAGTTTAACAAGGTTTTTTAATATAGATCAACAGAATATTCTGATAAGTGTTTCTGTGTGAACAAGTATGGTATAATAAATTATGGGGTTTATCTATTTTATTTTTACTTTCATCATGTTTCGCTTTGGTTTTGATACCCCCAAATTCGAAGCTATCTCTTTACAAGCCTTCATTTTCATAACCTATCTTACTTTCATAAATTAGAGTCCATTTTCTGTAGGCTGTTTTTGAACCCAGTCAACGACGGGTACTTATAGATAGATAGATAGATAGATAGATAGATAGATAGATATAAATGATGCGATAAATTAAAGAAGATGTATGCGGAAATAGAAATCCGTCTTGCCCAGCAAAGGACGCAATGTTGCATTCTTTTTGTTAAAGGTCACTATGAATACCGCTGTGTTCGCCCTCAACTCGAAGACACTCAATATGACACTTTCCTAAGTGACATAACGGGTCAGATACTTTGAGAGTCTCAGAGGAGCATGTCATGTCTTGTTAGAAGCATTCACGCTCTCGATACGTCCAAATGGTTTCAATATCAAAATAGTCGAAGACACCAGCGTATGCGCATGCGTGCATAGATGAATTCCACTGGTGAGGGGCGGGTAATTTTAACAAAGTAGACAATGGAATGTTGATTTATTGATATATATATATATAGTTAGGGTATTATAGATAGATAGATAGATAGATAGATAGATAGATAGATAGATAGATAGATAGGATTTTAAATGGGAAAACGTGGTACCAGAAGCATTTCCGAGTTCGAAAAGATACACTTGAAGAAGGTCGGAGGTTACATTGACCTAAACGTGGAAATTGCACTCAAGATGAGAACAGTAGTCCGATGAATCAAAATAATACAGGTAATACGTGGAAAAATTATTTTTAAATATAAAGTTATATATATTTCGCGAGAAAAGCGGGAAATTTGTCAACGATTTATTTTCACAAAGAATAATTTTTACAAAGTTTTTCAAAGACAAATGTTGTATTATACTCACAGATACTCAAAATGTCGTCCATGCACTTCACTGCAGCGTCAAACAACCATTTATTTTTACGACACTCACGCGGCACGAATCAAAAAATAGCCATCACGCATTTTATTCATGATCTAAGCTGACCTTCAAATTTCCCGCTTTTCTAGGGATCACCCAGTATATAGAGATTACTTAATTAGAGTATGCAAGATCTTGTTCTCTATAACTCTATCTATCTATCTCTCTTCTCTCTCTCCCCTTCTCTCTTTGTCTCTCTTTCCTTCTCTTTTCTCCCTATCTCTTTCTTCCTGTCTATTTTTCTCTCTCTCGTCTTCACTTTCTCCCTCCTTCTCTCATCTCTCCCACGCTCTGTCTATCTGTCTCTTTTTCTCTCTCCCCCTCCCTCTCTCTCTCTCTCTCTCTCTCTCTATATATATATATATATATATATATATATATATATACATATATATATATATATATATATATATATATATATATATATATATATATATACTAGCATTTCAGCCCGGCGTTGCCCGGGTGTTTTGATGTGTATGTTGAGCAACAAAAAAAAAAGTGGTAGTAGGAAGGCAGGCTCGAACCCGTACCGCAAAGGAGGAAAAGAACTGGGTAAAACCTAACATTTATGCTGTTACGACCACCGCCAAACCGGAAACGACATTTTTTAAAATTAATGCTAGACAATCTAAAGGAGAGGATAACTTTCCAAAATATCGGCGAAAAAAGCGACACCCTCCCTGTAGAAAAGTGTCTAGTTGAAGGGGAAGGTATTAATGTTTTTAGTCAATTTTTCGATATTTGTCGTATGAAAGATGGAACTTTAAAACGATACTGATCTTGGTAAAATCCGTCTTTAAGGCAGACAGGCAAACAGACATACATACATACATTTATATATTGGTAACTAAAAATTTTCGACCCAAACTGATGAAAAAGCTTGCCTTATCTCTGAATATCCATTATGTAAAATTTCAAATATTTAGACCAGAAATTGTCTGAGTAATTTGGAAGAGACCGCAGAGGTCAATTTTTTTAAATTGTCACCCCTATTATGACTCCTTAAAATGTATTGTTATGGGCTCAAATCAAGTTATTAAGTTAGATCCATGTCCAAGGAACCTATATCTAAAATTTCAAGTGTTTAGACCCAAAATTGTCGGAGGAGTTTGGTAGAGTTCTCAGAAGTCAAATCGTTGAACTTTGACCCCTTAATCGCAAAATTTCTGCCCCAGACCAATCCGATTTTCCCAAATCTCAGTACCCTGTATATCAAATTTAGAGTCTGTAGACTTAAAATTGACAGAGTTATTGCATGGGGAAATGTACACAGACACACAGATACACAGATACACACACAGACACGTTCACTTTATATATATATATATATATATATATATATATATATATATATATATATATATATATATATATATATATATATAAGAATTACAGATAAGTTTACCAAAATGATCCAAGATGGTAAAACTAAAGTAAATTATAAATATTAATCCTTTTGGATTACTTTGGATCATCTTCCGATTACGCGATTCCCTTGGATTTTACTTGTGCGAATGGAACTTTAACTAACTTTCTTGGATTTTACCGTCGTTGGATATTTTACTCTTCACCAGACTGTCCATTCACGTGAAATCACTTTTTTCTTCACCATATTCACTCTGTTTCACTTTTTGTTATCAAGTAAGATCTACGACTTACTTATAGTTTCATTCAATACTTTTGCAGCAAAATCCGATCCCGCATTTTGCTAAATCCTACCCTCTGATGAGAAGGAAAGTATTTCTTCGAAACTCCACGGATTAAGGGCTATCCACTTATTTGGTGTTTCCTTTTTAAAATTAAATATGTTTTAACTTTTTTTCCAAGTGTTTTTAACATGTTTTATTAACTACTTGTTTATATATATATATATATATATATATATATATATATATATATATATATATATATATATATATATACTAGTGTATTTAGGCAGCGTTCCTTCATTCAGGCAAACATTATAAAAAACAACAGAGACAGCTTGCTTAATGGTTCATTTTTTCATTTTTTCGATCTTTCGTATGATTTTTTTAACTTCAAGATGGAAGGTATTTACAAATGTTCCATGGTTCACACGAGCGCTTTCGATTCTTTCTTGAATCATCATCAGGTGGAGATAAAATATTAAGAATAGAAGTGAAATATATAGTTACAAATGATAAAAAGAGTCAATGAAAAGTCGATTAAAATATACATTTACGAGTGATAAAAAAACTCGATTAAAGATTAGGATGATAAAAGGCAATGTTAGTAAAATCAGTCGTATACTGGTTATGCTAAACATTTCAGCACATTATTGCTACTTTCAAAATTAATGCTATTTATAGATGGGTGCTGGGTTTTTATATATGGTGCTTCAAGTATTTTTAATTTTTTACAATTACTTTCTCGTTGCAAAATCCTTGTGTTGTCCACGAGGACCTTTCTAAGATTAGAGGGGGGACAGCTATGTTGATTTGCTAAATGCTGGTATATTGAGGTAGTACTGTTCAAATGCATCGTTAATCGACGGGACAATGTTGTTTTTGTATGTCCAATATATGCGTTTATATTTTCGGAGTTATACTATACTAAGGGGCATTGAAATTTGTACACAATATTGGTTTGCTCCAACATTTTTGTCGTCGCATATATATATATATATATATATATATATATATATATATATATATATATATATATATATATATTTATTTATTTATTTATTTATTTATAACTACAATAAATTGCGGTTTCACTTAATGCCTTAACCAGCAAATTCTATCATTGCTACAAATATGATTTTCTGATTTCTTTATTTCCTCTGATGAGAAGAATAATAAGAATAGCTTTCTATGAAACTCCGCGGAATAAGGACTTTGTAAATTGTTTTTTGGAGAATTCAGTCGAACAATAAATTTTGATTGTAAAGATCAACTTAAAGTTTTAATTTTCTTTCCCTTATAAATATATATATATATATATATATACATATATATACATATATATACATATATATATATACATATATATATATATATACATATATATACATATATATATATACATATATATATATATACATATATATATATATATATATATATATATATATATATATATATAGGGTGTTCAATATCTACCGTTACAATTTTCTATTTGTATCAATATTTAATAACTTTTCATGAATTTTTATTTTTTTTCAGATGTATATGGATAAAGTTTAACTTGAAGATTACTTTTGACAGTATGCCCCCCCCCCCCCGATTTAGCGAAACGAATTGCCATTGTAGAACTGTTCAAATCCTGGAAGTTTGCAGGTGGCATTGCGAAGACCTGAAATGTGAACCGAATATTGGTGTGGAGAGCACTAAAACGTTTCAAATCAACTGGTGAGATCAAGATATTTGATCCATCTTGGTGAGTAAAGTCTCCGCCTTCCACCAAACCAATCTGAAAGTTCTACAGAAGAAATTGTCTGAGGAATGAGCCAAACCCACAAAAAAAAAAACATTCATAACACGTGTAGAGCATTCACTAAACGTCTACAGCAGGTTATTGATGCAAAGGTCGATTATATTGAATAACGTTTAGATATTTCAGATGTTGTATATGTTTATGATTGGGTGATCTGTATTGTTTAATCATTTAATAAACTAGAAGACGTACGGTATTAAATGTAACGTGAAATTCCTTTTAAAATAATTAAGTAAAAAGCTGAAAAAAACTGAGACATGTGCATGCGAATATTATGTTTGTTTACACAAGTCACTTTTTGTAAGTAAAAAAAAAAATTAACTCTTACCCTCGAGTGGCCTCCAGGCCTTGATATGTGGTGATCCCTTTGTAAAAAAAAAACTTGTCCATTCGAGTAATGTCTTCCGAATATTCAACAGCAAACATGGTACACGGTACCTTCAATAAGGTTCCTGACTTTTTTCGTATGGACATTCGTCGTTGATATTAGGTTGGTGCAAAAATAATGTATATACGCCAAAAAACGACATTATTTTTGTACAAACCTAATAATACACACATGAAACTCAAGTCCCCTCAAAATATTCAGCAGAAAACATATGCTACATTACGTGCAGTACGGTGACTCTCTCTAGACACTTTACATAATATCTATCAGATACTAGTTGAATAAAACCTCGTATTATTACACACAATAACACGCATCACAATCAGTTGAGATGCTTATCAAGGCCAGAAGATTACTCGAGGATAATAGTTAACGAGTGTCGATAAGTGAAAACTGGATAGAATTCGCTTATTTAAGAGGACAGTTAAACAAGAATTTGTTTACATTGAACTTGAAAACGACTGTTGTAGTCAGTTGGAAAGCAGCACCGCAGTACAAAATTCTGTAGATGAGCAGTTCTACTAAAGAAACTTTACTCATAAAAACTATTGAGTATAAAGGATCAATATATTTTTTAGAGTTTTTCTTGCGACAGTTTATGACAGGAATAATTTACAGACAGTCTTTAGTTTACGACAATTGAAGACAGTTACAAGTTTGATTCAATAGCCTCGACAGACGACTAAGATGTGGACCTTAAGTTAGGGTTCAGAATGTCATTTTCCTTGATTATATCACACATACATCCAGAACCCAACTGATATATCTACGGAATGTGTCGGAATTTGTGTCTCCTTTCGTTTCTCTTGTGTTGTTTCGGTCAGATTAGCCTTTGACCATCCTCAGGCATGTTTGTTATTATGTATTATTAAATCAATTGGAATTCTTTAATTAAATAAATGGATGTAGGTTGTTGTTTTGAAAAGAAACATGCAACCCGACCAAAACTTTGTACAAATAACAAGATGAGAACAATAAATATGTGTAATATAAACAATCCGTCCTCATCTAAAAAATTCAGAGCTTTAATTTGCGTTCTGTTTTATGCCACAAAGAAAATATATTATTTTTATTGAAATTCATTATTGAGATGAGTATCGTTTTTTATTAATTTCATTTATTGCGGACGATTATCCCCATCTTTCTGGTTGTTGTTTTACGATTTTTCGGCCACCTATTCCTCTGGCCTTCGACGGGATATGAACTCCGAATCTCCTAACTGCATTCTCAACAATTACTGCCATCCATTGTTGTTGTCGTCTCACCATGTTTTGACGAAGTAAGCCTTTGGCCGGCTTTGGGTAGGATTGAAACCGCTATCTTCAGACAATTCTCACCTGGAACCGTAGAGAAGAGCGATCAAGGTTGGGGTTTTTTTTGGTCTTATAAATCCACGTTTATTTTATTATCTGATCTTCCATTGTCGGGTCCGACCCGAATGGTATATATATTATTTTTATTAGAATTCATTATTGAGATGAGGATTATTTTATTAATTTATTTATTGCGGGATTATCCTCATCTTTCTTGGTTGTTGAAAAAAGTTTAGGATAATAGTCTGCAAGATGAAGCTCAATGTTTTGACAAGCTTCTGGGCTTGACCTTTACTCCTGACATAAAATGGAACACGTACATCAAGTCTGTTGCCAGGGTCGCTGGAAAGATGTGGGTTCCTTCTACCGCTCCAGAAGATATCTCACTACTGATGCAATTCTCTATCTATATAAAAGCCATGTACGTCCAAGGATAGAATACTGCTGCCATATCTGAGCAGGAGCTGCTAAAAATAGCCTATCCTGCCTTGACAGAGTACAAAATACACTTCATGGCTTAGTGGGGAATGCCCTTTTCTCTTCCCTGAAACCTCTCTCTCACAGAAGAGACGTTGCGAGCCTGTCTTTGTTTTACCGTTATTTCCATGGCAGGTGCTCGTCCGAGCTCCAATCTCTGGTCCCCCCTCGCCAATCTTTCACGAAAAACACCTGTCTAGCTGAATCCAGTGTCAAAAATTTTTCCCACTCTCTATCTGTGCCTAAATCAAAACGTAGATTCCATGAACACAGCTTCTTTCTTAGAACAGCACGCCAGGGGACCTCTGTTCCGTCTGCCTGTTTCCCACATGACTGCAACTGGGATGTCTTCAAATCCAACGTAAACAAATTCCTGATGAACCGCCCCCTTGTAAACGCTTTATGAAATCTCAACACTAACGTACAACGTACTGTACATGCAATAACCCTTCTCACTGCGTGGCTTCCGGGCCTTGATAAGTGGTGACCTCCTTGTAAAAAAAAAATGCATTTCTTTACATTTCAATATTTTTCAGTTATTCTTTTAGATAATTGCCCATTGTGACTCTTGATAGAGTCGATGGAATAAAAAATGATTCATAAACGTGTATATAGGTACATAGATTGTTAGTATAATTAGACTGTTTCTCGATGCAGAAATTATCTTTTCTTTTTATTATATACTAATTCATCTCTTCCTCAATTTCTAAACATCCTCCCCCATCCCTCTATCTTGTGTACTAATGAGCAAAACCAATAGTAGATATTTCAACAAAAAGATGTGGAAGCTGCAGGTTTCAATATACATTAACACACCCCTACGAAGAAACTGGTTTAATTGGGCGCCGAAAAATGTAGAAGTTCAAAATCTAAATTGCCTTTAGTTATTTTCTCATTAAAATCTTATTCCCTTTCCAGATAAAAAAAAAACATAAATATTGTCAAGGATGACGTTGTTTTACTTTGAATAATATAAAATACGCATTAAATGCGCTTGAAAGCCAAATCACAACGTAATATTAGGAAAATACACAAATATTTTATTTGTTTGAAATGTATCACAAATATATTTCAGAGGTATACTCCATCTTCAGTTTGTTGTTTTGCTTCTTTTTTCCTTTTCTTCTTCCATGCCATGCTGTAATTTTGGAGAAAGAAGTCTGTTTGTAAAGAGCCGCACGATGTATCTAGCGGTTGTATTTTGAAATGATTGAACTGTGCGTAGGCAACGCGAGAATAATGTCAAGAATGAGAGTTCATATAGAAACGTTGTTTTAATTTGAATAAAATAAAATAAGCATCAAGTGCGCTTGATAGAGTATATCCTTATGCTAGCTTGTTCTGACAAACTCTTGTACCTTAGACATGCGAGGACAGTGTTTAGTAGGCATTCAAGTTCTCTGAAAAGAAAGGTTTATAGTTTCAAAATTATTTTATGCAATTTCAGCACATGTAGCTGACAGCTTTCAATGAGACGATCTGGCACACATGGTGCTGCTGTCTGTGCCGATATAATGGCAATGACAACAGTGCATTACTGAAGATCTTCTTTGAGGCATTCGTAAGGATGTATTTCATAATTATATATATATGTGTGTGGGGGTGCAGTTTCTGAGAAATCATTAATTTGTATGGATGGCACTGCATATCAGCGTGTACAATGCTTCTGACTGTTCGGTCAGAAAATCCAACGTCGAAAGCAGGTTTGCGAGCTTAACGTGTAGGAGACTGAGTAACATAAAGCCTCACAGCTCGAATACTCCACCACACACACACACACACACACACACACACACACACACACACACACACATAATTATGAAATACATTTTCTTGGAAACTACTAGGCTAATCTAACTGAAATTTTGTATGAATTTCTTTTTTGGTGCAGCGAACTAGCTTTTGTCCCGCAAGGTGGTATCCGTGTACCTGTTCTACAAGTAATTTAATGGAATGTGCTCCGATGAACTCATAGCACTTGTATAAACCCAATCAGCGTACATAATCCTGACTAATATGACACTCAGCAAAACCCTGCTCCTTCACTGCTGAGGTCCCTTGATGCCGAAAAACCTTTTACTTTAATAGTTTCTTCCCTCAGACATCTAGACTTTGGAATTCCCTTCCAGTTTCCTGCTTCCCTGATTGTTTTCACAAGTTTAAATGTGATGTGAACAAATATCTCGCTATTCAACTTGCCACAATGTTCTGTCAGACATGATCCCAAATAAGGAGAGAATTCCAAAGAAGAAACTATTAGAGTAGACGACTTTCCGGCATCTATGGCTCTCTACATTTTGCTGATAGTCGAGTTAGTCAGGAGTGTGTACTTCGAGTATATTTCATTAAAGTACTTGTAAAACACGCACAGTTGTTCAAACTTTGCGACTCTATGATGGAGGTTGGAGATGCAATTTGATCTTTTGAGAATGCATCATTTATTAGCCGAGATGTGACATTTTCTCTTTCTGTCAAATTCCGAACGCCTTGTAGATAGATTTATTAAGAGACAAACGTAAATAGATTGCACTGGTCAGTTCCAACAAAGTCGTCAGTTGCGTGCATCTATGTCATCTTGAATCACCGACATGCTTCATAATAAAAGAAATTACTCTCAAGTACGATAGATAGATAGATAGATAGATAGATAGATAGATAGATAGATAGATAGATAGATAGACTGATTGATAGATAGATTGATTGATTGATAGATAGATAGATTGATTGATTGATTGATAGATAGATAGATAGATAGATAGATAGATAGATAGATTGATTGATAGATAGATAAATAGATTGATTGATTGATAGATAGATAGATAGATAGATAGATAGATAGATAGATTGATTGATAAATAGATAGATAGATAGATTGATAGATAGATAGATAAATAGATTGATTGATTGATAGATAGATAGATAGATAGATAGATAGATAGATAGATAGATAGATTGATTAATAGATAGATAGATAGATAGATAGATTGATTGATAGATAGATAGATAGATAGATAGATAGATTGATTGATTGATTGATAGATAGATAGATTGATTGATTGATAGATAGAGAGATAAATAGATAGATAGATAGATAGATAGATTGATTGATTGATATATAGATAGATAGATAGATAGATTGATTGATAGATAGATAGATAGATTGATTGATAGATAGATTGATTGATTGATAGATAGATAGATTGATAGATAGATAGATAGATAGATCGATAGATAGATTGATTGATAGATAGATTGATTGATAGATAGATAGATAGATAGATAGATAGATAGATAGATTGATTGATAGATAGATAGATTGATTGATAGATAGATAGATAGATAGATAGATCGATAGATAGATTGATTGATAGATAGATAGATAGATAGATATATAGATAGATAGATAGATAGATAGATAGTAGGTAACTAATAAGGCGAAGAGAAAATGGGTACATTTGCTTAGATACAATGACAGAGCGAGAGAAAGATATATATTAAAAGAGAGAGATGCATTAATAAAGGTAAATCGATCGATTTGTTTATAAAGGTATAAACCTAAATCGATAGATTCTTTGACAGGCCAAAGATGGATATAGGTAGGTAGATAGATATGAACATAATATAATAGATAGAGAAAGAAAGGAATAGATAAATAGATAGATGCATTGACATAAGATAGAGAGAAAGCTAAATAGATAAAGATATTAAAAGATATACAGATATACAGGGTGGAACGATAAAGTTGTCGCCCTAAAGAAAACAACACTACAACTTTATTTTAAAATTTCTATTGAAAAAAATCAATTCAGGTAACTTGATTATGTAATAGAACTGATATCTATTCAATATAGCCGCCTACAGCCTCAATCACCGCCTCGATACGGGTACGGAACTGGGAGTATGCCTTTTCCACAAGCGCTGGCAGGAGCTCAGCGAATACTCGGCGGATGACGACGATCAGGCTGGGTCTGGTGTTGTGGGAGACCATGTTAACCATATTCGAGACATATGACAAAACTAAGTAGTCTAGTGAGGTCAGGTCGGGGAGCCGTGTCTGTGAGAAAAGGCTAAATCGTAGTACTCCTTCTGAAGCCAAACTTGGTCTCTTTGGACTTGTGGGTCGGCGCTGAGTCCTGCTGTCACACCCAGGGTCTACCAGCGGCCACTTGATTGCACCAGAGGCTTACTACACTCCTCAGCAAATCCAGGTACACTTTGATGCTAACTTTCAAATCGATTTCAAAGCTGTGAGGAGGCATAATATGGCTCTGATTTATAACCACACCAAATACCATAACCGTCGTCGGACTCTTTGTCCGCTAGCAAGGTCATGCTCACAGTCTTCTGGGACCAGAACGGAGTAATGATGACAGATTTCCTGGCAAAGGGTACCACAATTACAGGAGCCTATTATGCTTCACTTTTGAGGAAATTAAGGGAAGCTATCAAAATTAAGAGGCGGGGCAAAATCAGCAAAGGTACCCTCCTCCTGCAGGACAACGCTCCGATCCACAACTCGCATGTCGCCAGACACAGGCGTGTGGTTATGAAATCCTTCCCCATCCTCCCTTTTCTCCTGACCTTGCACCCTCTGACTTTTACGTCTTCCCAGCCATGAAGTTGTTTTTGAAAGGAAAACGTTTTCCAGATGATGCAGCCTTGATTTCTGAAGTCACGTCGTGGTTGGAGGACCTGTTATTCGTTGCAATCCAGCGATGCATTTTGAGTGTGCTGGCAATGGTCTTGTTACCATAACTTTTATCGGTAGACAGCATGAGTTGTACAGTGGCGTATCATCGATCTCGCTCGTTGAGCATTGTGTCACTTTCAGATATGATAGATCGCTACTATCGCTCTTGCGATTTGTACACAACTGGTCAACTAATAGATTGTCTACAACAAAATAAAAAGAAAACCGGTTTTATTAAACGGAAATGGAATTGTGCCGTCTTATCTATTTTATTGTGCAATTCTGCATCATTTTTATATAGATGTGTACATTAATTGCAATCATCGTTCACATACAGGTAAAGATATATAATAGATAACAACAGTCAAATCATATATTTAACCATATATATATATATATATATATATATATATATATATATATATATATATAGTTAAATATATGAAGACATGTTAGGATTATTGTTGCTTATAAGCGCTGGTAGAGTTTGAATAAAATAAAATACGTATTATATACGTTTGAAGCCAAAACAACTCATTGTTACAAAATAAACAGACATTTATTGTGTTTGAAATTTATATTGAAATTCATAAATACGAGGGGCGTGCAATAAGTAATGCGCCTGACCAACTTCCCACGGTAGTAGAGCAACGAAACTTGGCACAGTTATTAGTCTTTCTATACATAGTAATCACCCAGAATTATGCATTTCTCCCATCGTTTGATGCTACTCTGGAGACCGTTTTTGTAGAAAACCCTAGGTTGGTCCTCCAACCACGACGTGACTTCAGAAATCAAGGTTGTATCATCTGGGAAACGCTTTCCTTTCAAAAACAACTTCATGGCTGGGAAGAGGTAAAAGTCAGAGGGTGCAATGTCAGGAGAAAAGGGAGGATGGGGAAGGATTTCATAACCATACGCCTGTGCTTCTGATCTGGCGACATGCGAGTTGTGGACCGGAGCGTTGTCCAGCAGGAGGAAGGTATCTTTGCTGATTTTGCCCCGCCTCTTGATTTGGATAGCTTCCCTTAATTTCCTCAAAAGTGAAGTTTAATAGGCTCCTGTAATTGTGGTACCCTTTGCCAGGAAATCTGTCATCATTACTCCGTTCTGGTCCCAGAAGACTGTAAGCATGACCTTGCCAGCGGATGGCTGCACCCCTTGCCTTCTTTGGAGGTGGTTAGTCCAAGAGCTTCCACTGCATTGACTGGGCGTTGGTCTTTGGATCATAGTGATGGACCCAGGTTTCATCCTGTGTAATCAGTCTTTTGAAAAGCTTTGACTCATCTTCTTGGCACATCTCTAAATTCATCCTCAAGGACACAACGCGTTCTCGCTTCTGGAATGGTGTAAGCAACCTGGGAATCCATCTAGCAGACACCTTATGCATATGCAAATGGTCATGAATGATAGTTTCCACAGACCCTGTACTAATCCTGACATCTTGAGCTATTTGGCGAATGGCAGCCTCAACTTGACGGACAGATGCCTCATCAATGGCAGAAGGGGGGTGACCAGGTCTGGGAGCTGTTTCCACAGACTTCTGGCCATGTTTGAATTCAATATGCCAGCGTTTTACAAGGTCATATGATGAGGCATTATCACCATAAGTTTCTTTCATTTCATCAAAAGTTTCCTGTCGTGTGCGTCCTTTCAAATACAAAAACCGGATCACTGCTCGACATTCAACAGGCTCACATTTGCATAGAAACGATGAAAGTCTGCTTTATACACACGTAAGCATCAAGCACAAAAGCAACTGCGAGTCGCCATTTTTTTTCTTGTAAAGCGACCGAAATCTACAAAGCACACACACACACACTGGCTATTCGGTTAAGTTACAATTGTCCCGACACATTGTTATTAATATTCGCTTCCTTTTGCAAAACTCAATCATGTTCTGCAAAATCAAAAACGAAAACAACAATTTTCTTCTACGAAACAACGAAACTAAACACCATGAATAAATATTGAATATAAACGTATTTATGTTTCAGTTTCTTTCTTTTTTTTTAAATAAAGAAATTGGAGCATAAAAAACTTTATCAACTGACTAAATTTGGCATGACGTAATCAAAAAAAAACAGTTGATATGCCGTAAAACAAAAATAAATATCTTTCATAAATATTTTAAGATCTGTAACAAAGCGCGTATAGGCGCGTGTGAGGGAATCAGCAGCAGCACAGAGATGGCCAGCCATAAAAGCACGTATGTAAATAAGCAAGTATGCGTGAGATTGCGTCACAAGATAAAGAAGGCAAAAGATAAATAAAAAAGGAAAGCACGCGGGTCGAGGAAGATGGACGTGTAAATACGAGGGCGAGAAAGGGCTGGCAAGCATCAGCGTGAGGTGACGGGGATAGAGACTTTTAAAAAGCACGTGTGTGCGTGAAAACACTTTGGAAATATGAAATATAATGAAATGTCTTGTTTTAGAGAAACCACGAATAAATGTATTTTATTTGAACTTACAAAAATCGCCGAGTCGGATTTTTATTTTTTTTATTTTGCTTGTTCCTGCAGAACTTGAAGCATGAAAACTTTTACAAAAATAAAAGGATTCGGCATTAAATAACTCGAAAAGGGTAGATACGCCGTAAAACAAAACAACAAAGCAAAACCAAAATTATCACATGGTAACATTAAGTAGTTGTTCTAAATATCGACCCCCTGTCAATTTCTGTTCTAAATATTTTATATTTATGTGCAATTTTGAAATTTTTCTGAACCAGATGGACAGACGATTTTCCTTATATATTATTATAAAGTCGTATTCCTGTCTGTTTGTTGGGGGGGGTCGCAATATAATTTATGTGTAAAAAAGGTATATTGTTTCGCAAATTAATTTTCATGTTGAAAATGGACGTTTACACACTTTAGTTCCATCATAATCTCTATATATACTATTTATTCAAATGAAATCTACATTAAAGAAGTAACCTCATTTGCATCTTACATTAAAGAAATCTATTTTAATAATTAGTTCTATGTTTTTAATTGTTGGGTTTTTTTTTTAATTATTCTATTTAAGAAATATTATTTTAAGTTGATTTATTTAATTTATTTTTAATTTAATTTTGTAGAGTTGAATGTAATAATCAAAGAAGAAAGCACCCGCGTGCGTGTGTATTATGCAGTTATACAACTTACCTTCGGATGGGATCTTGGAGAAAGAGAAATTAAAGATGGCAGCATTGGATTTATAAGGTGTAGTCTCGTGGAATCTCACGAGATCTCATCTTCCACTGCACACGTATGTAACTGGAATGAGGTCAATTTTCTAATAAAATGTCTGTTAGCAGAGGTGGTAGGCAGAACACGTGCTGGAATTTGAGACAAGAAAGTTGACAGTCACGATTTCTAGCTGAACTTTTGCTTATTGTATTTATTTAATTTTGTTTTGCTGGTTACCAGCCCATTTAACTGCAAATTTATATTTAATTTAATATTTTTTCGGTTTTTATTATTACTTGCATTTAAAAGCAGAAGTAAAGTTTATTTCAGCTGTGAGAGTTATTTCTCCTTTAAACTATGAGAGTCATTTCCCGTTTAATTTTTATAGACTAAAATAAAGTCAACATGTGGTCCACTTTCAGGAAAATCATAAAAATAGGATCTTCGGTGTATCAAATAGTATCTGACTGAACTCTCCGCTCCTCAATTGTCTCATAACGACAGCCTCTAAGGCTTTCTTTGAGTTTAGGAAATAGCCAAAAATCACAGGGAGCGAGGTCTGGACTATATGGAGGGTGAAAAAATACCTCGGTGCCTATTTTGGTCAAATAGTCTGTGAAAAGGATGGAGTTTTATACTTTGACACAAATTTCGTGTAAATCCCCCACATCTTTTGTTCTTTGCGAATAATTGCGTGTACAGTCCCCACACTGATATCAAACTGTGCATTATAGACACACAACAGTCGATGAAATTTTTTATTTTGCTAATCAACTGGTTTTCTGACTTCCTTACTCCTGCCACGCCTCTCATCATCCCTCATAGACTTCCTGCCTTCTTTGAATCTCTTATGCCACTCAAAAACTGATGCTCGATTCATAAAAGATGGTTCCAAACCAACTGTCTGAAGTATTTCATAGGTGTTTATGGCATGTTTCTCGAAGTTAAGAACAGAATTTCATCGTGTATTGTTCTTCTAAAGTTTGCTCGTGTCCAGATTGCATTTTTTAACTTCACCAGCTATAATAATCAGGTTTTAGTGGAGTGTATTCTGTAGCTGTTCATTTGAAAGTGAAATCATAAAAAAGTTATTAGTCATCTTATAAGATGTACAGCACTAACATACTGAATTTTCAAGAGTCTACGACAATTTTAAATGCCTGTGCAAAAAAGTCTGGAAACTTATTGGAGGCAATTCGTATTTCCTTTATGCGTCTGTATAGCCATTAATAATGGCCATCAATTGATTGAACAAAAAGAACTAGTGATAACTAATGGAGTTTTGTATTTACACCTGGTGCAAGTTCATTTTGCGGGCCGTTCTTATTGACGATTGTTTTGCGTCATATTTCAAATCAGCGCAAACGATTACTGTTGGAAAAGTTGATCCCCTGGGCATGCCGCTTGCCATGCCGATAAACACAATAAATCATAAAAACATTAAAGGAATCGGTTGAAAAATGTGTCGGGCAGATTTTGTTTTGAAACAGTCTGCGGCCGGGTTTATCCAATATAAGCGTCCGACATAAACATATAGTTATGCGAACTATAAATCTTTTTAAACACTGCGTTAAAATAACAGATCAATATTTTGTTTTGCCTGGAAAATCGGGCAAAACAGACTAGAACGTATTGTGGGATCGATCCGTTAGCGACACCAGACAGGTCAGAATATTATTGTATTATTATTTATAAAATGGTGGCAAAAGAAGAGAGAGATCGATCGATTTTAATCTGTGGTCGCCATTTTTGTTTGGAGGATGGGGTAGGCAGAGAAGATAAAAGAAGAGGAAGAAAATGTGAAAAAGGAGGAGGAGGAGGATGAGGAGGAGGAGGGGGAAGAAGAAGAAGAAGAAGAAGAAGAAGAAGAAGAAGAAGAAGAAGAAAAAGAAGAAGAAGAATCTCTACTTATATATAAAAGGAACTTTTTTGAGAGATGGTAGAGAGAGTGTCCTATGAACTCCGAAATGACTAGATTAATTTCTTTTTTTTAATTTCATACAAATTTGCTTCCTATGTCTTGGAGTGTTCTTAAATAGGTCTTATATCGAAATATCTCCGATAAGTATCGAAAATCGATAATCAAATAAAGTCTGATTAAAGAAGGAACATCACAAGGGCATTTAAGAAGTTTTATCACCGCACAAGCAGTAGGGTCCGGCATATAAAATAAACAGTGGGATTTTTGATGAGACAGGAGTGCGTCCAAAATTAATGTTTCTGCTTAGAGCACAATAAAATCATGATACTTGACTATTGCATTTTAAACTTTAATCCAAGCCATTGTATAGAATAGTTTCATAAAATCAACAGTAGGTTCTCTACAGGGCAATGTAGACTACAATGTATTGTGTACTAAGCCACTGCAGGGATGCATTCCTCCAGGTACACCGTGGTGGATACGCACAATTATTCACAAGAAACCAAAGATGCAGAAGAGTTGCGCGAATGCGCCAGTCCACAACTCAATCATTGTCACAGACTATTTAACCAAGATGGATATCGAAAAAATCCTCCCCCTTCCCTATAATTCAGACCTTGCTCCCTCTGACTTTTGGTTATTTTCAAACCTCAAGGAAAACCTTAGAGGCTGTCGTCATAAGACAACTAAGGAGATGAAAGAGATGAAGGGTCTTCCAGAAGTTGTTGGAACGGTTCAGGTGCATTGCAGTCATAGGAGATTACTTCGAAGGGGATTAGAGTTTCATGTGTATACTATCAATAAAAGTTTCATGTGTATACTATCAATAAAAGTTTCATGTGTATACTATCAATAAAAGTTTCATGTGTATACTATCAATAAATGTTTCATGTGTATACTATCAATAAAAGTTTCATGTGTATACTATCAATAAAAGTTTCATGTGTATACTATCAATAAAAGTTTCATGTGTATACTATCAATAAAAGTTGCATGTGTATACTATCAATAAAAGTTTCATGTGTATACTATCAATAAAAGTTTCATGTGTATACTATCAATAAAAGTTTTATGTGTATACTATCAATAAAAGTTGCATGTGTATACTATCAATAAAAGTTTCATGTGTATACTATCAATAAAAGTTTCATGTGTATACTATCAATAAAGGTTGCATGTGTATACTATCAATAAAAGTTTCATGTGTATACTATCAATAAAAGTTTCATGTGTATACTATCAATAAAAGTTGCATGTGTATACTATCAATAAAGGTTTCATGTGTATACTATCAATAAAAGTTTCATGTGTATACTATCGATAAAAGTTGCATGTGTATACTATCGATAAAAGTTGCATGTGTATACTATCAATAAAAGTTGCATGTGTATACTATCAATAAAAGTTGCATGTGTATACTATCAATAAAAGTTGCATGTGTATACTATCAATAAAAGTTGCATGTGTATACTATCAATAAAAGTTTCATGTGTATACTATCACTAAAAGTTTCATGTGTATACTATCAATAAAAGTTGCATGTGTATACTATCAATAAAAGTTTCATGTGTATACTATCAATAAAGTTTCATGTGTATACTATCAATAAAAGTTTCATGTGTATACTATCAATAAAAGTTGCATGTGTATACTATCAATAAAAGTTGCATGTGTATACTATCAATAAAGGTTTCATGTGTATACTATCAATAAAAGTTTCATGTGTATACTATCAATAAAAGTTGCATGTGTATACTATCAATAAAAGTTTCATGTGTATACTATCAATAAAAGTTGCATGTGTATACTATCAATAAAAGTTGCATGTGTATACTATCAATAAAGGTTTCATGTGTATACTATCAATAAAAGTTTCATGTGTATACTATCAATAAATGTTTCATGTGTATACTATCAATAAAAGTTTCATGTGTATACTATCAATAAAAGTTTCATGTGTATGCTATCAATAAAAGTTTCATATGTATACTATCAATAAAAGTTTCATGTGTATACTATCAATAAAAGTTTCATGTGTATACTATCAATAAAAGTTTCATGTGTATACTATCAATAAAAGTTTCATGCGTATACTATCAATAAAAGTTGCATGTGTATACTATCAATAAAAATTTCATGTGTATACTATCAATAAAAGTTTCATGTGTATACTATCAATAAAGTTTCATGTGTATACTATCAATAAAAGTTTCATGTGTATACTATCAATAAAAGTTTCATGTGTATACTCTCAATAAAAGTTTCATGTGTATACTATCAATAAAAGTTTCATTTGTGTACTATCAATAAAACCCTAGAAACTCTGTTCCGTACTCCATATCTATGTCATATCATTCGACGTCAACATTTTTAGCGCGTTTTATTTAGTAAGTTTATTTTAAAGCTCCATCCTTAATCACGCTAGCTGCGCTGGGTCTGGTTTCCGTTTGCCGCCAGGTTTTCCTGGCTTGTACTTTATGTAACCATTGCAAAAATTCATACTAGTAAATACAGTCTCTACTTACTAGCGTAGGGTACACACATTTAACTACTTAACATGGTTTCACCACGCTATTTCAACGTGAAATCACCCCTTCCTCATGTTAAATCGGCTTCTATTAAATAAATCTGTGTGTGTTTGTATGTTCGCTAAAAACTTTTGTCATCAGAATTGTACATGAGCGGAATCGGCATCGTTAGAAAGGTCGATCTCTCGAAAAAATATCGAAAAATTGGGAAAAAAAATCGTCGATTAATGTTGTTTTCTTTGGAGGGGGTTCAAAATAAAGACCTTGCTGTCGACACAATTTAAAAACCGCGCATGCACTAACCGTCGCTATATTCTTCCGTTTTAAAAAGCTTAATTTGCCACTTTATAACATCTGTCCTCGTCGGTCCATCGATAATATTGGTGTTCTCCCTAAGTATTAGGAAGTGATTAGGGGGGGGAAGAAAAAGTGTGACAAAAGGTAATAGGACATAAGTTTATCAGAAACCAAAAGCATAGGAAATGCGGCTGGTAGAAATATAATGGATAGGAGGTTGTTCACTAAGGAACACAAAATAAAACTGAAATAGGATTGTTGGTCAAAGTGTGACGATGATTGGTACAAAGAAAGTAAATATGTTTTGAAGTAGTTTTTAGAGTGTCTAGGAGTTTTGCAACAGTTCAAAACAGTTAGGAGCGATTTACGGTCAGTATTGGGTTTACGACGGTTGACGGCATTTACAGTTAAGACTGTTGCAAGTTTGACGCAATCGAAGGCGGATCAAAACACGAAGTACATGGGGAAACGAATTGATCAACAGACTGACGAACACAGCCTCGAAACAAAACTAAGATGTTGACGTTAGCGTGTAGAGAAATGATGGGTGTCACACACATGCACACACATACACACACATGCACACACATACACATACACACATCTATACACACATACGCACATATATACACACAGACACACACATACACCCACATATGCACACATACACACACATACACATACACGCACATACACACACATATATAAACACATACACACACATACAGACATACACCCATATGCTAATATACATACACACATAGACACATACACACATACGCATACATACACATACACACACATACACTCATATACACACATCTACACACATACACATATACATACACATACAGACATACACCCATATGCACATATACATACATAGACACATACACACATAAACATACATACACATACACACACATACACTCACATACACACATCTACACACATACACACATACATACACATACACACACATACACACACATGCACACACATACACACACATACACACATCTACACACATATACACACACATACATACACATACAAACACACATACAAACACACATACACACACATACACCACATACACACACAAAGAATGTAACTGATAGTTCTAGAAAGTATCAGAGTCTGTGTATTCTTTTGTTTCTTTAGTTTTATTTTATATTTTTATACTTGTGAATTTGTTCCCGCCCCCCCCCCGACAGCAGACAATGTGAGAGAAGCAAAACGAATGATAAGAAGACCATAAAAACAACGATGAAGTCGCCGTTTGTTATCACATTTTCATGAAGCAAAAAGGACGAAGATGAAGAAGATGCAAATAGAAAAAAAAAGAATAAAGAAAGAAAAACACCAGGAATAAAAAAAACACGTTTGAAACAGAAGTAAATTCTCGTTACACACCGTGGCATTATGAATGGAAAAGGCAAGTCGAAAGAAAGAAAAAAAAATGTTTAAAAATAGTACTAAAAGCAATAGGATGTTTGTTTTGGTTTTAGCGATATGTTTTGAATGAATTCAATTATTTACGAAAGTGCATTTTTACCCAAATGCGAGTTGGGAATAATTTTCCCTTTAACCAATTTTGTACTTCCACTTGGGGAGCGGTATATATATATTATTTTTAAAATATGATTATCCACTGACACGTGTTTCGTCGTCTACTACTCATCAGAGTGGCTGAATCTAGCGAGATTCGAAATCAAGACCCCACAGTAATGACCCTAAACCCCTTACCGCTGACCCGTCTCGCATGAATGTCTGTATATATCGCGATTTACTTAGATGTTGTTTTGGTTTTAGCGATATGTTTTGAATGAATTCAATTATTTACGAAAGTGCATTTTTACCTAAATGCGAGTTGGGAATAATTTTCCTTTAACCAATTTGGTACCCTCACATGGAGAGCGGTATATATATTGTTTTTTTTTACCTAAATGAAGAGAAAGGAACAGGAGGAAGTAGGAAATACCAATACTATCAAAAATGGAATGAGAAAGTATTTCATGAAATAATGGAATCTATACTCCTGTAAATTGGGGGAGGTATTGATGTTTATATTAAACCCCCTTTTTCTATTTATTTTTTTTAAATATACAACTTTGTTATATATGGATCGTGGAATTGCATTCACTAGCAAAAGATCTAGCTAATTTGCATATTCTTTTAAACATTCATTTTAATTAACTCCCTATTAGTTTTTTCGGTTTTCTTATGGGATGATCATCTTTAACTATTACGTGTAATTATATTCATGCAGATATTCTACTTGATTTATACTTGCATAATATTTGCGTAAAAAGCTTATAGTAAACACAAAACTCTTTGCACATATATTTATGTATGCATATATATTGTTGTTTAAAAAAATTTACCTACCAAACTCCTCCTACAATTTTTGGTCCACAGATACGAAAATTCATATATAAGGTATTTGAACCCATACGAAACTATATTTAGGTTTCAGCCCGGAAAAATTGGTACAAATGTGTGAAAATTAAAAAATGGAATTTGCCAGGTGACGGTCGAACGACGGCACTCCGAATATGCATGCGTAACTTAGTAGTTATTGGTTCATGTTTTAATTTTTGGCCTTTCAGCAAATATGTCTCCATAGCTCAATTAATAACAGCTGAGGAAAAAATAAATTGTAATTGGTTTCGATTCTCGGTGGTGGCGCACGGGTCATTTTTTGTTTTTAACTTTTAGATTATTACTATATATTCGGTTCAATATAATCTATAATATAAATCTCACTTGTCTGTTTAAATGTATGTATGTATGTATGTTTATAGTATCCCTGAGTGGCTTCCGGGCCTTGATAAGTGGTGACCACTGTGTAAAAAAAAAATGTCTCAAAAAAACTTTCGACACAGACGACAGATTTTCACGGGATCGGTATCATTTTGAACATCGACCCTTCGAACGACAAATATTGAAAAAATGACCAAAAACATAAATTCTTTACCCTCAACTAGGCACTTTTCTACAGGGAGGGGTCGCTTTTTTCGCCGATATTTTCGAATGTCATTGCCTCTTTTCGATTGTCTAGCCTTAATTTAAACTTACGTTACTTCCGGTTTTGCGTCTTTTTTGTTTGTTTTTTTTTTTCACCTTCTTTTCCTCCTTCGCTTTGTGTGAAATTTGCAAAAGATAGGCTCAGCCGTTTCGGAACCTATGAGGAACTCATACACACACTGAGTGGCTTTTATATAATTGTAGAGATAGCGATAGGGATAAAAGAAATGGTTAAAGAAAAACATGCCATTCAAAATATATAAGAAATTATTTCGTGAAAGCAAGTTCAAAAAACAAGAAGGAAATGCAATTGTAAAAAAAGAACCAAATTAAAAGAAAAAATTAAATAAAAGAAAAAATTAAATAAAAGAAATTAAAACAAAAAATCGTTCGACATCATGGCATTAAAATTCATTGTTTTAAAAAGTTGAAATTTTAGCAACAAACAACGTAGAAGTGAATTTTGGCGCCAAAGTCCGACTGATTCACGAGAGGATGTCATGAACAATGCAATGGCGACGTTTCGTTGCCGACGCGTCAGTTTAGAAATTTAAGAAGAAAAAAAAAAGATTATATCTTTCAACATCCGAAACAGTCAGACTGGACAGGGGATAAACTGATTAATTATTATGACAAAGTAATTAAAACAATTAATCTTTTATTGTTTCATTTTTCTTCTTTCTCTATGCCTACCATGTCTCGCCAAACAATTCTCTCTCCTCGGTCATTCGTGTTTCTAGTTTTTTTACATACTCTTGAAAAACTTTCAAAGAGCATCAGTTCTGGAAGGAATTACGAAAAACATTTTTCTTCCATTAAAATGAATTTCCGTTTACTTTTCTGAGCTCTCTCTCTCTCTCTCTCTCTCTCTCTCTCTCTCTCTCTCTCTCTCTCTCTCTCTCTCTCTCTCTAATCATGATTCTGACCAACGTTAGAGAATGCGTGCTTTTGTTCGAAGATCAGAAAGTTTCATACACTAATACAAGTTAAGATTAGATCTTACAGTTTTTACTATTTCTTTTAGGCCATTGGTCGTGTTCCAATCAGCCACCATTTTTGCATGGCCTTTACAAACTCTGACGCAACGTTCTTTTTTTGTTTGTTTTTTTTTTTCTGGTAGCATTGACTGAAATATTGGTTGTCTTCAGCGATGTGTTTGTAACTTGTTAATTGCTACACTAACTATCGGATTTTGTCTCTAATTTTATTTCACAGTTGAAAACATACAGGGTGAAACGATAAAATTATTGTTCTATAAAAGATGATCTGACCCCATTTCCGTTTGATGAAAACCGGGTTTTTTTGTTTGTTTTTTTGTTTTTTGCCGACCATCTATTAGTTGGCCAGTTGCGTACAAATCCTAAGAGCGATATGAGCCTTCTATCATATCTGAAAGTGACGCAATGTTCAACGAGCGAGATCGGAGATGCGCCGCTGTACAACTCATGTTCTCTACTGATCTACGTTATAACAACAGGACTATTACCATTCCCTCAAAATCCAAATCTGGGTGGTTCAACGCTTGAAGGCACAGCTCAACGCATCAGACAACTCACGGTTATGGTCTTTGGTGTGGTTTCAAGTGAGGGTTACATCATGCCACCTCACATTTTTTAAATCGGCTTGAAAGTCAACACCAAAGCGTACCTGAATGTGATCAAGATTGTGGTGATTCCTTGGTGCAGTCAGGTAGCCGCTGGAAGACCATGAGTGTGGCAGCAGGACTCGATGTTGGCGCATATGTCCAAAGAGACCCAGGCTTGGCTTCAGAAAGAGTGCCACAACTGTGCACCCTTCTCTCAATGAACTCCTCCTCCCCTGACCTGAACCAGCTAAACTACTTTATTTGGTAATACATCGAGAACATTATCTACATGTCCTCTAAAATAGAACGAGCTCTCGCCGGCGCTTGTGGAAAAGGCATGCATTCATGCACAGTTCCAAATCCGTATCGAGCCGGTGATTGAGTGCTGATAGCGGCTACATTGAATAAATGTCAGTTCTACTACATAATCAAGTTACCTGAATTAATATTTTCAATAAAGTTTGAAAATAAAGCTGTAGTGTTGTTTTCTTTTAGGGCGACAAATTTGTTGTTCTACCCTATATAAAGAGTAAGAGAGAATGAGATATGAGAATATATATATATATATATATATATATATATATATATATATATATGGTACTCCTGCAGTATTTTACCCACCGATTTCACGATCTTAGCCGAGCGTTGACGAACGCTTTCGGCGTTAACGCCGACGAAAGCCGAGAATTCGGAGCTACGGTCGGTGCAAGAACGCTAAAAGTATGTGAATAGCAACAACATTACAAGGAAAAGATATTACACACACACAACAAAATGGATAAAATTAATACAAAAAATTTGGATAAAATAAATCACAAACACTTACCGTAAGTGTTTTTAAAGTAAAATAAATTTATTTTGTTGAATATTTTTTTTTTTTTTTGGTTTATTTTGTTTTCCGATAGCTTTTTTTTTGGGGGGGGGGAGGGTAAGCAACAGTATAAACACTTCAATGTTTTTTTTTGTTTGTTTGTTTTTAACAAAACGTTATTAAACAGTAATAACAATGTTTTTTTTTGTTGTTTTTTTTTCAGTAATGTTTGTAGGGGGGGGACAACAATTACTGTTTATCTTTAGTTCCGACTGGAAGATTTTCTACTGACTGTAGAGGCAAAGTAGGGAGCAAAGGGTTTTCAGAGGATGTGGAAAGAAGCTCCTTCCCAACCGGGTAGCCTTCCGCGATTTGATATCGCTAAATTAAATAGCTGAAATGAAAGGCTGTGTATTTTTACTTTACTTCGGTGGGTAAAATACTGCAGGAGTACCATATATATATATATATATATATATATATATATATATATATATATATATATTCCCATATATCCCACCCCTTCACGGTAGAGATCCCTAGATGTAAGAGAGCCTTCTACTCCAGTAGTTTCTTCCACAGGACAGCTAAACTTTGGAATTCCCTGCCGGATCCCTGCTTCCCCAACTGTACTGACATGCTGAAGTTCAAGGGCAACGTGAACCGACATCTTGCTGCCCAACTCCCTCACAGTACCCCTGATGCCCATGTTCCTGATAGTAGCCCCCTACAACAAAGTGGCAATATGCCTTGTTTGGGGTGAAAATGTAATAAAAAAAAAAAAATATATATATATATATTCATCCATATACAGTACTTTTTCGCCGTATAACAGCTCATCAGTGCGGCTAGAGAGGCAACTACCTTAAGCTAGGATCGACAGCCGACCGCTTTGAACCAATACGCCAATCAGCAGCTGTCCTGCGGCAGTGAATTAACGATGTTTTGACATCGTCCGAATACCTAATTGTTTACACAAAGGGCATCTCTTAATACGCCAATCCTATATCGTGTATCACTTCCCAATATGCTGAACTCAAGATAAGGAGCACATATATATATATATATATATATATATATATATATATATATATATATATATATATATAAGAAAAAAAGGGAAATTAAATGCAGGGTTAACCTGATACAAGCAAGATTAAACTTCAATCTAATATAAATACTAGTATTTATATATTGATATATAAATCCCAACCAAATAAAAAAGCTCAATGCAAACACAATAAGGAGTAGAGCTTATTATAAGAGAAAAGTTAAAATATACAATTAAACTTATTATTCGACGGAATACTTCCGCAAACAAAGTTCTTATTCCGTGGAGTTTCAAAGATGCTGTTCTTGATATTATTCTTATCAGAGGACAGAAAGAAATTAGCAATAATAATTGTAGCTGGACTAGAATTTGCTGGTTGAGGCATTAGATGAAACTACAATTTATGATAGTCATCAATTGCAAATGATCATGTCCGTTAAGAAACGTGTGAAGAATTGTGAAAAAATGTGGGAATGTAGAAAAAAAAAACAGAAATAACATTACAGCTTATTTGAAGACTCTTTCAATGGTAATCTGAAAAGCAAAAAGGATTTTTTTAAGAATCTAATAGTCGGAATTAAAAATCCAGTGGGTAATATAATCCGGTAAAATAAAATCAAATCAAATTGATAAAAATTGTTCTTTCAATCAGTATAATCCAAAGATAGCAATGTTGATCTTCAGTTGAATAGAAGAAGCCAACAGGTCAACGCTTCCATTGTTGGTTTAGAAATATATTAGGACTTTAAACATTGTTTGCGGGAGTATTCTGTCGAATAATAAATTTAACAGTTTTAATTTCTTTTCTCTTATATATATATATATATATATATATATATATATATATATATATATATATATATATATATACAGAGAGAGAGATAGAGAGAAAGAAAGAAAAAGAGAGAAAGAGTTAATATCAGAATATATAGATAGGCAAAATGATAGTAAAGAGATCAATTTAATTACAACTTTTTCTGACTTTTGAGATGTGGATTTATAATTTGGATTTTTTTTTAAATTTCTTGGACTTCTGTTCTCATCTTAATTGTCACCGAAGCAGATTCGCAGGTTTTTACTAGACACCTATAAACTGCTATTGCAAGAAGGAAAAAATCACTAGTTTATTTGAAAGATAATAATATAGACGTGAAGACATGTTATAGTTTATAAATTTTCAACTCAAATCAAAATAAAATACCAAGTAGTAGTGTTAGTAATTATGATTATTACCACGGAAACACCTGCAGAAGGTCAGGGGTAACATCGACCGAAACGTTCTGAAAATAACACTCGAAATGAGAACAGAATCCTAATAATACGAAAACTTCTGATTTTGAATTTCGCTATGAATTAGAATATTGGATATTCCATTTTATATATTTACAAACTATGTATCACGGACACCGCCATCTTAGATACGTATTTTCTTGGCTAAACACGATGGTCGGAAATGAAACAGAAGGAAGACAATGATATACAGATATTATTAATGATGAGGAAATGTCTGAAAAAACATCTGTTTTCATACAGAAAGTTTTTATGCTCTCTCTCTCTCTCTCTCTCTCTCTCTCTCTCTCTCTCTCTCTCTCTCTCTCTCTCTCTCTCTCTCTCTCTCTGTATATATATATATATATGTATATATATATATATATATATATATATATTCTCTCCATCGTATATAATATTTTCGCAAAAAGCATGCCAATAAAATATACAATGAGAGGACGTTTCTGAATTTTTGAGATGACGATTGGTTAATAATCGTATTATTATGGATTTATTGGACTACTGTTCTCATTTTGAGTGTTATATTAAAAACGTTTCGGTCGATGTAACCTCCGAACTTATTCTGGTGCATATTTTCGAACTCGGGAATGTTTCTGTCGATCTCGGGAATTTGTACGGAATTGCGAGCGAAACCGTTTATTTACTTCAGGGGTAGCATGCTCTTATTCCGTCAGCCATGGTCGGATAAAGGTCCTAAGTAATTCGCAATTGTATTTTTTCGGCCGCCCACACTAAAGATTGAACTTTTAACCTTCAGAAGATTATAACTTTTAACAATTGATTTTTCCAAGTACTCTTACACTGCGCCACGGGTCTTTGCTAAGGACCCGTGGCGCAGTTGTTAGAGTAGTTGGAAAAATCATTTGTAGAAAGTGATAATCTCCTGTCCGCAAGATTAGTAGTTGGGAAATAAATCATTTAAATAAATTGGGAAACAAACATAATTATTTAAATAAAAAAACATACAAAAGATTAAATAAATATTTAAAAAACGTAATTGGTTGGAATATCATTTAAAAAGTAGAAATACGAAAATGGGACGATTACTAAATTCGAAGGCTATGGCAAAAACAAAAAACAAAAAGTAAATACAAGAGTGATGGAGGGGTAGGATCAACTGCTTGATTTTTTTTAAATAAAGATTATAAATGTATTTATATATGTAGAACTAGTGTATTTTGACGTCTGCAAGGTAGCTATTTTGGAATATTTTTAAACGATATATTTCAAATTGTCTAAATGGTTATGAAACAATTGTGACGCATGAGCAAATTCACCATATGATGTTCTCATTTTATATTTTGTTGTCTTGATTTTTGCGAAAATATTCTAGGTATGCTTGATTATGAAAATCGATATGAAGCTAAATTAACTGAGTCAGTATATTATTGACTTGGATTTAATTAGTATATGAGCATTGCCGAATTTTAATATATCAAAATTGTGGTAAAAATATATTAATAATGTAAATATGTATATATAAATATATATATATATATATATACATCAATTTCAGTAGGAATATATTTTCTTATAATATATATCAATCTTTATTTAAGAAGCTCAATGTAATTATAGAGCAATATAGAATAAATGATAAAAAGTTATATTCCAAAATTCATGATGTTGACCATCTTATAATTTATTCCTTTAATGCAGTTGACTTATATATATATATATATATATATATATATATATATATATATATATATATATATAGTAATTTATAAAATGTATATGGTGATTAAGCTACACTGAATATTCTGCATTTTATCCACTCTAGGATTCTTCAGGCTTATGCGCGAATTTTGTGGTTGTCTGTCGATTTTATATACGCACCTTCTATTGAGATTTCAGTTAGCCAATCAGCTTTCTAGTATTCAACGCGCACTTCCCATCAGGCAATAAAAACGACAGACAACCACAAAATTCGCGCATAAGCCTGAAGAATCCTAGAGTGAATGAAACGCGGAATATTCGGTGTAGCTTAATCGCCATATATATTTTATAAATTACTAACTCGCTCTACCTACGTATTGAGCACTTTTGAAATAAATACTTCAAGTTTACGCATAAATTTATACTTTCGTAAATTAATTTTATGTGAGTAAATGAAGTAGTTATATATATATATATATATATATATACACACATACATATGTATATATAAGTTGACTTTTCAGTTGACTTATATATATATATATATATATATATATATATTATATATATATTCTTGATTGTTTATATTTATCCAATGATATCGATCTACAGATGGATATAAATTTGTTTTTGTGGGTTTTTTTAGAAGAAATGATTCGCTGAGCTTTTATTATTTACCTTAGCCGGAGTAACGTAAAATATTCCCCTGTAAACATTCTTTTTATCTAAAAGAGAGACTATTTTTAATATCAGATTTTCTATATTTTCGATAGTTATTGGGTCAATTTTTGTACCAAATATATCTTAGAACACTGCCAAACATATAAATTACCTTTGAAATTTGCAAAAGATAGGCTCAGCCGTTTCAGAACCTATGAGGAAGGAACGCACAAAAACACACATAAAGTGACTTTTAAATAATAGTAGAGACAGGGATTATGTGTTCCTCTTTTCCTTGTAGCATCTTTTCTTTTCTACGAAGAGTAGTCCACGATTATTAAGAGAGTGGTAAATTTGTTATGTGAGTTGTGCCGTAAATATTAACAACATAGTAAGTAAGCATGTTATAGGTCTATAGTTGCTAAGAGCGGTTCTCTTTTTCTGTGTCTTTTTATACCAGTGTGGTTCTCCGTTTGGTCATCAATTCTAGTACGTGTGCTTAGTGGATACATTGGTTCATGTTTTGAACTACTTTTATTATTATTCACTCACTTGGAGTTTTCCCACAGACTATCATGAATATCGTGCTCCGTATAGAACAACTTTAAGAACAACTTGTGGTGTTCCCTGGAGTCTGAGTCACAAAAAGTTTTCCAAAATTTTCAGTACTCTCCGGCCATTTCGATACAATTTTACAATTAATTTGCGTTATCGCAACAACCATTTACCATTGATTTCGAGTAGCATGGAAATGTTTCTGATTCACATGTAAAAATATTAATAACTAAACCACTCTTATTTATTTATTTGTGTATTGTTATCCTCATCCTCATAGTTGTTGTTGTTGTTGTTGTTGTTGTTGTTGTTGTTGTTGTTGTTGTTTCACCACGTTTCGGCCAACTCATCCTCTAGCCTTTCTTCAGGTGGTTAATCGCGATGCGATAAAAATGCTAAATCTCTTAACTGTTTCCTTAGTAATTACTGTCTTCCATAGTTTTTGTTGTCTCACCAGAGAAAGGCCAGGGGAATAGTTTGTGGTGAAACAACAACTATAAAGATGAGGATAACAGTCTGTAAATAAATAAATAAACAAAATAATTATCCCAAAAGAATTCCAATAAAAAATAATAATATAAAAACTACTGCTCTTGTCAGGTTGAATTTTCAAACCTTGGTTCAACCTCAACTGTAAGTCTTCGCTCTTTGCTATCTGCAATTGATGACGTTTCTTATGAGTAAGTCATTTACTGACAGGTTCTATGTTAAAATACTTCCTATCTGGGGGCCCGATCGCAACGCCCAGAAGTCATTTCCATCTTAACGGTAGAAAGCCAATTGATGGTGCGTAACTATATGCAGATAACTGGCGTCTCTCCAGTTAAAAAAAAAAAAAAAAAAAAAACTGTGCCTCAATTTTCAATCTCACTCGATTCATGTCCAAGTCTTTTTAGTACGTCAAACAATGAAGATCCATTTCCCACCGTGCTCAGTATAGATCAAGAGTGATAACTTTAAATTGATTCAGGGGACGTAACTCGTGACAACATAGGGCCAACACCGCGATCTGCAGGATATTTTAAAGTTCAATCTCCACCAATTCACATCCTGACATAACTCATGAAATGAAACATATCATCACATAAAAAAGCACATTTTTGAAATCACCTTTTGTTTCATCAGGTGACTAAATGGCCAACTCGATAAAAATGGCGAATAAAGCGCGTGCAAACAATTTATATCAATGGTTTTAATTTTCAATAGAAGTAAATGACATCCTTTCACGGATGTGACATTTTATTAACTTGACACCAGCGTATAAAACATCTATCGATTTATTTAGTTGCTATTATTATCATCATCATCATCATTATTATTATCATCATCATCATTATTAACATCATCATCATTATTATTATCATTATTATTATTATCATCATCATCATTATTAACATCCCCATCATTATTATTATCATTATTATTATTATCATCATCATTATTATCATCATCATCATTATTATCATCATCATCATTATTATTATCATCATCATTATTATTATTATTATCATCATCATTATTATTATTATTATCATCATCATCATTATTGTTATTATTATCATCATCATCATCATTATTATTATTATCATCATCATCATCATCATTATTATTATTATTATCATCATCATCATTATCATTATTATTATTACTGGTAGCAGTAGTAATAGTATTCTTATTATTATTACTAGTGGTAGTATAGTATTAGTATTAACAAAATTATTATTTAAAAAATGTGAGATTCTAGAAATATTGATCTTTTTTATTCATACGAGGTGCCTTCAATAAGTTTCCAGACTCTTTGTTACAGGCATTTAAAATTATCGTAGACTCTTAAAAATTCAATGTTATTGCTATACATCTTATGAGATGACTGACCAGTTTTTATAATTTCAGGTTTAAATCAACAGCTACAGCATAAACTGGAATACATCCTACTAAAGCCTGATTGTCACAGCTGGTTAATTTAAAAAAATACAATCTGGACGTGAAGACACTTTAGAAGAACGATATGCAATAAAATTCTATTTTAAACTTGAGAAACGTATGGAATGCTTCAGACTACTTTTGGATCATCTTGCATGAAACGAGCATCAGTTTTTGAGGCAGAGATTCTGTGAGGGATGATGACAGGTGTAGGAGGAGTAAGAACGTCAGAACACTAGAGCTGATTGGCCAAATAAAGAATTTCAGGGATAACAACCTTGATTTAAGTGTGGGAACTGTACACACCAATATTTGCGAGGAATTGAAGATGGAAGATTTGCGCCAAGTTTGTCTCAAGGGTGCTTCATCCTTTTCATAGACTTTTTGACCAAGATAGGAATAAAAATAGTTCCTCGCCCTCTCAATAAGCCAGACCTTATTCCCTGTGACTTTTGGTTATTCCCTAAGCTCAAGGAAACCCCTATAGGCTATCGTTATGAGACAAGTGAGGAGATGAAAGAGGCCGTGACGAGGGTCATTGACATGGTCACACAAGAGGACTTCCATGGGGCCTTCCAGAAGTTTTTAGAACGGTACAAGTGCATTGCAGCCGGAATTCTTCGAAGGGGACTAAACTTGCATGAAATATCAATATAGACGCCCATATGAAATATCAATATAGACGCCCATATGAAATATCAATATAGATGCCCATATGAAATAAAGTCTTCAAACTTAATGAAGGCATCTCGTGATTTTATGCATAAATATAGAAATTCAAAATGAAATGTGGAAATACAAAAAAAAACGGATATAATATTAAAATATTGTTGACCACTTTTTAAAATGTAGACTTTTCACTTGTTGAGCCTAAAATGTTCTCTCGTTCCATCTCTCCTTCTCTCTCTCTCTCTCTCTCTTTCTCTTCCTCTGTTTTCCTCTGTTTCTCTTTCTTTCTTTCTATCTTTCTTTCTCTCTACATATATACTTCTTCCACTGTTACAGCTCTATTAAAACATTTTCGTTGATTAATTTAAAATAAGGTATTTTATGATTAAAATAAAGTCTATTATTATTATTATTATTATTATTATTATTATTGCTGTTGTTGTTATTATTATTATTCTTATTATTATTGCTGTTGTTGTTTAGATTGTTTAGATTGTTGCTGTTGTTGTTGTTGTTGTTGTTGTTGTTGTTGTTGTCGTCGTCGTCGTCGTCGTCGTCGTCGTTATCATTACTTTGGTTAACAACAAATCCGTTATCTCCAAAATTTTCAGCTAATTTAGTACGAATCTGATGCGCTGAAGCCAAAATTATCACAATAATTCAGTCAAGTTTGGGAGCAATAGCCACATGACCTTGTTATATGCTTTTCTTTAAATGTTATGTTTTCGAACTAACAATTTCTCGCGTAAATTCGACACTCTGCTGTCAAGATTTAAAACTTCACAACTCGACCTTCTTGTCAAAATATCCAATTCGAAATTCCCAACTTCAAAACTCTCCAAAACTATTTCAAGTTGACATGCACAAGACTACGTACGTAGCACGCCTTCTTCCAACTCATTTTTCTGTTCTCTTCATGTCGGTTTTTATACACCTGTCTCATTTGCATAGAAACGGTGACAGGCTGCTTCGCTCACGTGACCGTCAACCATAAAACTTACTGGGCAGTGTGAGAGTTTTAAGTAGTGTCGAGACGGGAGAATAACGTGTAATAAAAAGTTTTGTTAAAAAAGAAAAAAATGCTGTCCTGGATTTTTATTTATTTATTTCTTCTTGTTTGTATGTAATGGCAAAGTTATAATTTGCTTGTTTGGTTTTGGGGTTTGTTTGTTTGTTTGTTTGTTTGTTTGTTTGTTTGTTTTTTGTTTTGTTTTGTTTTGTTTTTTAGAGAGAGGATATGGTGTTTGTTGGGGCACCTCTAAAAATAGAGCGAAACAAACTTTACCGAAATGAAATTGTGAATATTAAACGATTTTAACGGTTTGATTACGGACATAAATAAGTATGGTGCACACAAATAAGTATGGCTTATATCTTGTTTCTTTTTTAGTTTTATTTTATTGTTTATATATATATATATATATATATATATATACTTCATTTATTCGCATAAATTTAATATACGAAAGTATAGATTTATGCGTAAACTTTAAGTATTTACTTCAAAAGTGCTCAATACGTAGGTAGAGCTAGTTAAATAAACATGAATATACATAAACGATCACATACATATATATATATGTGTATATATGTATATGTATGTGCATTGTTGTGTGCACATAGGTATATTTATATGTATAAAAAAAAAAGGAGAGCGGCCACCTAAAACCACTAACCTAGTTCTAAAACAGATCCTTTGTTTGATAAAATGCATGCCCATTGGCTGGTAGGAAGGGGCGCGGTTGATACTAGAAAGCTGATTGGCCGACTAGAAATCCTCAACATATATAAAAACAAGAAGCAACGACGGAATTCGCGCATAAGCCTGACGAATCCTATAGTTGGATGAAACGCAGAATATTCAGTGTAGCTTAATCGCCATATATATTTTATAAATTACTATATATATATATATATATATATATATATATATATATATATATATATATATATATTTTAGTCGACAGGACTTATTAAAAAAAATGATCATTTTTATTTACAAACTAAATATGAATAAATAAAAATATTTACTTAGATTTCTTTTTCTTTCTTTTTTTATTTTCTTTCCAGAACGTTTCTTCTCGCTTTTTCCGCTTTTATCTTCAAGACAATTTCACTCCCCTTTCTCTCTTTTTTTCTTCACTAGGTTGAATTCTGTGTAATCCTTTCTCTCTTTCTCAGTTTCCCTTTCGTTCCTCCCTCTTTTGCCTGTGTTTAATCTCTCTCTCTCTTTCTCTCTCTCTCTCTCTCTCTCTTTATTAACCATTCTTTTACTTTTATCCAATATCCGCCTATCCCTCTCATTCTCTCTCTTATTCTCTCTCTCTCTCTTTCTTTCTCTCTCTCTCTCTCTCTCTCTCTCATAAGATTGTTTATAAATCCATTGTTGATCTTGTAAGCTTACTAATGGTACATTATTCTTTAATAATTTTTATACGCATGCGTCTACTTTACAGCGTATATTTTTTATAGTGTTTTCGAATGTTTACGGTATTTCTTGTATATTATATTGTAAGATGAAAGTACAAAATAGTAAGAAAGACTCCTCCATGTTAAGAATGGCTTCCGAAATAATAACAGTAATATTTTAGCACGGTACCGTAGATGCATAAGTACCCTATTTTTTTTTTTAATGTGTTCGTTTTCCTAGTAAAAAAAGTAACTAAGTCGAAACAGTATTGTTACGTCTAAAGAAATATTTCATACTAGCAGGCCGCCCGGCGTTGCCCGGTCGTAAAATCCGCATAGATATTATATTTTAAAAACTGAGATATGTGTATGCGAGTATTATGGGGGGGGGGGTTCTAAACAGTTCACTTCTTGTAAGTAAAAAAAGAAAATGCTCGAATAGATCGAGCTGAGATCGAATCGAGGCTAAAACCTAAAGACAATGAGTCAAGTACGATAACCAGTAGGCCAGCTTGACATGAGTTTAAAAGGTGTTTGCAAACTTACTTATTTTCGTAAATTAATTTTTAGGATTGGAGATTAACAGTTTTAAGGAATATGTTCACGCCAGTTTGGAGGTTATACTTTACGGTGTTTTGTAAGAAGCGATGTATTTTTAGGAGTGATCCGTGAGCCGGTTTCAGAGAAATATTTTCATTGAAAAAGATGTGCAGGTTTTATAAGAGAAACGAGAGACGTTGTCATACGATAAACAAAACAAAATAATGAGTTTAAAAGGCAAATATTCACAACAGAGAAAATTTATATTTTTTTTTAAATGGAAAATTGCAGCAATGGAAAAACATAGAATGGTTCGTGGATATTTTTAGAATTCTCGTGAAAACAAGGGGGTTAATCAGCTGAAACATTAGAAGAAATCTGGATCGATTAATTAAGAGCCGTGAGCTTCAGGGTCAGAAAAATCGTTTTAAAAAATTCTCTGCTCATTTTTATGAATTAAAATTAATTGAAGGTTGTTTTTAAGAATCAAAGTTCTTTTGTTTTTGTATTAGTAAAATATTTCAGTCCAAAAGATTGGAAATATATCAATGAATAAGGTTTTACGGATTGACATACGGTAGTAAGTCCATGAGTTGTGTGTGTGTGTGTGTGTGTGTGTGTGTGTGTGTGTGTGTGTGTGTGTGTGTGTGTGTCTGTGTGTGTGTGTGTGTTCGTTAATGTTTGTGTGCCTGAGTCAAAGGAAATATTGCAGAGATGAACGCCCATGGTGTCGGTGGAGGGGGGGGGGCAGCGACACCGATCCGTAGACTCAGGTCAACGATTCAACCGGTTTATTGAAAGAAAATCTGCCTTTTAAAGGGTTTTGGGAGCTTCCAGAAAGATCATTTCAAATAAATTCAGGTTTTCTGATTATCCCAAAATATAATTATTTGTTTTTTTATTAAGGATAGTATATGCGCAGATAATATGCGTACAAACGCTTTTATGCATTTTGATTTTGTACGTCCGCTACATGGTAGTAGTTTTGGGACGCTATAAATAACCAACCTAAATAAATTTAGAAAAAAAAGAACCGAATTGAAAGAATGAAATATAGAACGTATTTAAATGCTAATGTAATAAAAGCTGAAAAAGTAAACCATAGCGATGATTTTATATTTGTTTTTGTTTTACAATGCAGTCAAAGTTAAAAAAATAAAAATAAAAAATAAAGGGAAACGTACAGAGTCAACGTTAACGAAGTCATTTTTTTGTGAAACAACTAATTTAATTACTTGTTTTATTCTAAGATTTTTAGTTTTGGTATTTTTATTTTGTGTGTAAGTATAATTTTGGACGCTAAACCAACACAAAGAAACAAGAATAGTTATTGTTTTAAAGAACTTATATAAAATGTGAATGCAAGGAAGGTATTTTAAAAAAAAAAAGCGAAAGAGTGAACCATATGTAACGTGTTTGCAATAATTGATACGTGGCCGTTACGCTCGAACCGTGTTCGTTACACATCAAACTTCTCTCGGACCTTCACGTCGTCCGGTACCGTTGCAAAGGAACAAATGAACAAAAATAAATAAATCCGACTCGGCATGTTTTTTTTTTTTTTTTTTTTTTAATTTATTTTTATTTATCCATTTATTTTTTATTTATTTTTTTTAATTTTTATTTATTTATTTATTTTTTATTTATTTGTTTATTTATTTATTTTATTTATTTTTTTTAATTTTTATTTATTTATTTATTTTTTATTTATTTGTTTATTTATTTATTTTTATTTATTTGTTTATTTATTTATTTTAGAAAAAGGTATTTATTACCATCACTTTCAAAACAATGTCTACTTCTTGTCTTTTGGGGGGGTACTGTTCATTTCGTCTGGCATGAGATTAACAAAACTCCCGCCGTCTCGACACCAGCGTGAAAGTCTCTCGCCGCCATCACAGAGCCACGCGTCCATCTCGCCCGTTCTTTTGGTTCTCTCCTGAACCACATGCCAAACATAGCTAGCAATTTCTCGTCTTCAACTTAACACGTCCATCTCTCCCGACGCGTATTTGATTTCTCCCTTCGACCACTGTCCATTTTTCTTTGTTGTCACGCTCATGTCCACTTGCTAATTTGCATACGCGTTCAAATAGTCGTGCTACTGTTGCTAATACCTTCACTAGCTATCTATCTTTCGGCTGCTGCTGATGTTTTCACACGCGCTCATACGCACTGTTGCACATACCGATGTCCCGATGTCATTTTGAATGTTTGACCACTGTCTACCGCTCCAGAAGATATCTCACTACTGATGCAATTCTCTATCTGTATAAAAGCCAAGTACGTCCAAGGATGGAATACTGCTGCCACGTCTGGGCTGGAGCTGCTAAAAACAGCCTATCCTGCCTTGACAGAGTACAAAATAGACTTCGTGGCTTAGTGGGGGATGCCCTTTTCTCTTCTCTGCAACCTCTCTCCCACAGAAGAGACGTTGCGAACCTGTCTTTGCTTTATCGTTATTTCCATGGCAGGTGCTCGTCTGAGCTCCAATCTCTAGTCCCCCCTCGCAAATCTTTTACGAAAAACACCCGTCTAGCTGAAACCATTGTCAAAAATTTTCCCCACTTTTTATCTATGCCTAAATCAAAGCGTAGATTCCATAAAAAAAGCTTCTTTCTTAGAACTGCACGCCTGTGGAACTCTGTTCCGTCTGGCTGCTTCCCACCTGACTACAACCTGGATGTCTTCAAGTCCAACGTAAACAAATTCCTGATGAACCGCCCCCTTAAGTAGACATTTTTATTAAATCCCCACACTAACGTACTGTACATGCAATAACCCTTATCTCTGAGTGGCTTCCGGGCCTTGATAAGTGGTGATCACCTTGTAAAAAAAGTCCGCATTTGTCATTTTTTTTCCAAAACTGCAAATTTAAGCTAAATTTAATGTAATTGTTTAAACAAACTATACCTCATTTGATTCGCCTTTTATACCTCTATAATTTTATCTGTTCGTGATCGATTATTAATTGAAATATTCTAGCGTTCACGTCAATTTAAAAAAAAAAAAAAAAAAAAAACTTCAAATTGAGGAGGCAAAAAGAAAGTCTGCGGCAATAAATTCGATTAAAACCAGCTTAAAGTATCGCCCCTAAATCAGTTTGTTTGTTTTTTAATTACAAGTGCGGACTTTCTTTTGCCGCCTGTGTACATTAAATATAACAGAGCATATATTAAAGAATAACAGTAGGAGAAGGTGGGGAAAGTTAGCCACCCTCATGGCTAATTAAAATGCAAGCATGAAATTAATTTTTAGCTTTGTTTCTGGCGAGCTCTTCAATAGGGAGGAATAACTTTTGATTGCTTTCCTTAATACGTAGATGAGAGGAAGCACTAACTCATTTTGGAGATAATTTTTCCAAGTTTTTAGTTTTACCTTCGAACCCATAGTAGCTTTTATGACATTGTCAGTGTTTTTTTTGGGGGGGGGGCATCTGTAAAGAGTGTCCATTCAGCCTAAATTTCAGCATATTTCTTAAAACCACTTATTGGTAATTTTTACTGATCTTTTGTGTTTCAGATTTTCCTTATGGGGAGAGTTGGCCACAGACTGGCCAACTCTCCCCACTCGTGACCACCTCTCCACATTGCTTAGACTGGTTATATATTTACAAATTACTGGATTCTGAATGAATTTCGATAGTTTTTCATGCATTCCTTTGTATTAGAGTGTCTGTACAGTGTAATTATTAACTGAAACACCTCTTAGCTCAAGCATTTCTTAACATGAATTACTTTGTTGCTTAAGTTTTCAAAGCTGTCTGTTCGTTTTACTGTACAGACTATTCTTTACTAATAAAAGCTTTCTTTCCACAGAATACAACATGATGACGTTTGCAGATTATCTTTGGAGAATCCATGATGCCTTATGAATACCATCGGAAAGCAGACAATGGACTGATTTCAGAGGATGTATTACGGGCAGCACTGGCCAGAGTTCTGAATGGAAAATCTGTAAAAACTGTATCAGAAGACACAGGAATTCCCAGAGCAACTCTCCGTCGAAAGACTGCCCTCATAAGAGAAAACAACGATACCAACATCGCAACAGTCTATTCAAAAGCACAGATCTTTTCCAGTGCAGAGGAGAAAGAATTGACAGACTATCTACAAAAATGTTCTATAATGTTCTTCGAGGGCAGCAAAAATGTTTTCATGTGAAATGGTTGTGGTTAATGGTAAAAAGGTTCCTGCTTTATGGAAGGCATGCAGACAGGCTGGAAAAGAATGGTTTATTGGATTTCTCAGACGACACCCTCACCTTTCAATTTGGAAACCTGAGGCCACTTCTCTTCCCCGTGCAACAGCCTTCAACAAACACAACATCAATCAGCTTTTTGACTTGTTTGAGAAGAAATACAAGAGTGTGAATGTCGAAGGAGTACACATTTTCAATTTGGATGACTGTGCAGAAGTTGCCCAAAATTATTGCTGTCAAAGGGGTAAAACAGTTGGTAAAATCATCAGTTACTACCTGTGGGATAGTGCCAGTAACAAGTGTTATCTTGCTGCCAGTGTTTATATTCCCCATGAGTAAGTTTCAAAAGCACATGAGAAACAATGCTCCCGAAGGAAGCTTGGACTTTGTCAAAGACAATAGGTGGATGACATCAGAGAAGTTCTTGTTAGTAATTGAGCATCGTCTATGCGCCGACAATGACCTACGCAGACTAGGAAAAGGATACCTTTTACTCTCAGCTGAATGACGCCATAGCAAACGTCCCTGCAGCGGATAAGCTAGTTCTCCTTGGTGACTTCAATGCTAGAGGAGTTGCCGGGAAAATAATGGCTAAAGTGGTGCAAGCACGGCTAGCCAGACTAGTGGAAAGGGTCCTAACCGAATCACAGTGTGGATTCAGACATGAAAGATCTACAATAGATATTATCTTCAGCTTACGGAAAATTCAAGAAAAAGCCATTGAACAGTACCGGGAGCTCTACATAGTCTTTGTAGACTTCCGTAAAACATTGGATACGGTTGACCGAAAAATGCTGTGAAAGGTCGTTAAAGTGTTTTGATGCCCCGATCACTTTGTGGGAATTATCAAACAATTTCACGAAGGAACAAAAGGGAGAGTTGTAGTAGAGAATCTAGAAAGTGAACTCTTGGAAGTAAACCACGGCACCAAACAAGGGTGCTTACTGGCCCCAACACTGTTCACCCTATTTCTAACGGCCGTCCTAATGCTACTTCATCAAAGCATCGAAGAAGGTATCTTCATCCACACACACCCTGATGGGAAACTGTTCAACCTTGCAAAACTGAAGGCCAAGACCAAGACAAGGAAGGAACTGATAACAGAACTACTGTTCGCAGATGACACTGCTCTGATAGCTCACAATCAACCTCAAATGCAAAGGATAGTTGATACCTTCTCTCAAACAGCCGGGAAGATAGGCCTACAAATCAACATAGAGAAGACTGAAGTGATGTCTCAGCCCTCACCAGATAACCACGACCCGCAAGATCCTATAATAACAATAAACGGCAAGGTGTGAAAAGTTGTTGAAAACTTCAAATATCTTGGAAGCACTCTAAGCACTGAAATCCGAGCTGACAAAGAAATAAGCTGCCGAACCCAAAGCGTATGTGCCTCCTTTGCCAAGCTAGAAAAGAGGCTCTGGACAAAGGCCGGTATCCGGCTAGAGACGAAGTGCAGAGTCTACAAAACCATCGTCCTGCCACCCCTGCTGTACTCAGCAGAGACCTACACTCTGTATAGAGAACACATAAGGAGATGGGAAGCCGTCCAACAGAGACACCTGAGAAGGATCATAAAGATCAAATGGAGTGACTTCATACTAAACACAGAAGTTCTCGGGAGAGCAAACCTAGATAGCGTGGAAGCTACTCTTGCTATTATGCAACTACGATGGACTGGGCACATTACTAGAATGGAAGAAAACTTAATTCCAAAGATGACCTTCTACGGGGAACTGGAAAATGGAACCCGCAAGGTAGGAGGTCAGAAGCGTCGCTATAAAGACGTAACAAAGCAGCACCTGAAGGCAATGAACATCAATGTCGAGAGTTGGGAAAAACAAGCCAAAGAAAGGAGTGGTTGGCGGGACAGTCTCCACAAAGGAAAGCAAGAAATAGAGAGAAAGATTGGAGAAGCCTTAGAGCTGAGACACTATAGACGACACAAACCTGGCACCCACATATGCGGTGCCTGTGACCGGATGTTTCACACAGAAAGAGGACGACGCCAACACCATAGGATAAAGCACTGAGGCCCCGACTAGTCATCGTCAAGACTGACGAACTGCATGATTATATATATATATATATATATATATATATATATATATATATATATATATATATATATATATATATATGACTATTAATCACATAAATTAATATACGAAGATATAATTTTATGCGTAAATTTTCAGTATTTACTTCAACGATGTTTAATACATAGGCGGAGCTAGGTAGTAACTTATGAAAATACATGTTGCAATTTAAGCTACACAGAATAATACGTGTTTTATCGTCGTGATAATTTGTAAGCATTACGCATCGCATAAGCCTGACGAATTCTCACGAGGATGAAACGCGGAATATTCTGTGTAGCTTAAATGACCATATATATAACTTATATATATATAAATATGTAATTTAATTCTCTTTCTTCTTGTTTAACTCACCCCCCTCTCTCTCCCTCTCTTTCTCTCCCGCCTTTCTCTCTCTCTCTCTCTCTCTCTCTCTCTCTCTCTCTCTCTCTCTCTCTCTCTCTCTCTCTCTCTCTCTGCGATTTTTTGTTTACTGGGTTTATTTATTCCACTCTTTCCCTCCCCCCTCTCTCTCTATCTTTCTCTCACACACACACACACAACTTAATTTGATTCTCTCTCTCTCTCTCTCTCTCTCTCTCTCTCTCTCTCTCTCTCTCTCTCTCTTGTGTTTATTTTTTTTCTCTCATCCCTTATCTATCTCTCAACTCTTTAATTATTACTCTTTTCTGTTCTTTTTCCCATTTCTCTCTCCATCTCCCTCTTTTTCAACTGAACTACAATCACTTGTATCCCCTCGACGTGAATACCCCCGACAAACCCGGAAAGCAGCTAAATCCCACCCGTTCACAGTACAGATCCCTAGATGTAAGAAAGCCTTCTACTCCAATAGTTTCTTCCTTGCTAGACTTTGAAACTGCCGTTCCGGGATTCTGCTTTCCCAGCTGTACTGACATGCAGAAGTTCAAGTGTAATGTAAACAAACAGCTTGCTGCTCATCTCCCTTCATAATACTGTCCCCGGTAGTAGCCCCTACTTCGAAGTGGCACTGTGCCTTGTTTGGGGTGAAAATTGATTTTTAAAAAATAATTCTGTATCTCCTTCTACTTTCTCTCTCTCTCTCTCTCTCTCTTTCTCTCTCTCTCTCTCTTACACACACTCTCTCTCTCACACATCTCTCTCACTCTATCTATCTATCTATCTCTTTCTCTCTGCCCATTTCTTTACATTGTTCTCTCTTTCTCTCTTCTACGTTGATTTCCTCTCTCAACTGAATTTAATTTTTTATTTCCTTCCTTTTTCACAACTGAACTAATTCCTATCTCTCTCTTTTTCCCCTCTTCCGCTTTTCTTTAACTGAGCTTAATTTTATCTCTTCTCCTTTCCATATCTTCTCTCTCTCTCTCTCTCTCTCTCTCTCTCTCTATCTATCTCTCTCTCTCTCTCTCTCTACTAAATTTAATTCTTACTCTTTCTCACCTCCTTTGCATCTCCTTCTTTTTCGGCTGTTTTTAAACTTATTTCCCCCACTCTTCATCGTTCTCTCTCTCTCACTCTCTCTCTTTTTCCCTCTCTCTCTCTCTCTCTCTCTCTCTTTCTCTCTTTCCTTAATCGACGATAATTTTCCCGCCATAATCTGCACAACTCACTTCCTTTTCAGCTTACGAAATAATGGCAGCTTTTTTGTCATTTTTTTGTCATTTAAAATCGGATTATGACGTCATCTTCATCGATTTAAATATTTATCTTTCTTTATTTAATGATAACTTTATAAGATGCGTCCTAAAATCTGTATGAAAATTTTTGTCTGTCGGTCAATCGATAATCGTCCGCATTATATTTCAGATATTTCAAATGTTTTTCAATAGAAGCCGTCTGTCAGTCTGTCTATCAGTTTGTAATAATACTCACGTCAGTTTCTCACGTTTAATTGGAAATAGCATTTTTAGGGCTGTCACACGTATGTCGAAAACAGCATTTTATTTGATCTGTTACTGATTTCAGTAACAGATCAAATAAAATACTAATACATAGTGTGATATTAGCCAGCTATACTACTTCCTCTAAAGGATGAAGTTTACAGGGAATATGAAATTCACAAGCGGTCGCCAGCCGCATGTATATTTGGAATAGTAAAAGACACAACGCCTAGAATTCCTAGTCACCCATCTGATACTGGTTAGGTTCCATGTTGCTTAACGTCGGTGATCTAACAAGAACCGGTGTTTCAACGCAATTATGCCATACAGTCTGTTATGTTTAAGTTTTAAATAGCATTTTCTTTAGTCTATCATGCTTAGTTGGAAACAACTTTTCATTTTGTCTATCGCATTTAAGTTTTAAATAGCATTTTCTTTGGTTTGTCAAGCTTAAGTCGGAAATAATATTTTATTTTATCTCTGAAGTTTGAAATAGCATTTTATTCCATCTGTCATGCTTAAATTTTGGATAGCATTGCTTTCTTTCACTAACATTTAACTTATAAATGACATCTTTGGTTTGACACGCTTAAGTCGGAAATAGCATTTTCTTTACTTTGTCTTTCTTAAGTTTTAAATAGTATTTTTATTTGGTATGTTATGCTAAAGTTTTAAACAGCATTTTCTTTGGTCGATTGTAAAAGTTGTATAAAAAGTAATAGAAATATTTTTTTTAAAAATAGTAATGAAATTAATTGAATGTTACGAGTTCAGTATTTTTCAATTTTTAAACTTTAAAAATCTATCAAAATTTTTCTATTGATTCTATTTTTACGATATTTTCAGAGTCAATGTGAAATTTTATGCTCTTTCCAATAAACCGAATATAATATTTAAGACAAACGTTTTTTTTAATTAATTTTCAAATGTCTATTAAAAAGTAAATAATTAATTTATGTACCATAGTTTTATATATCACAAATTGAAGATAAAAGATCAATAAATAATATATTCAAATTTAAAAACAAAAAAAAGTAGCGTTTTTTAGAAATTTACCTGTAAAAACCTTTAAAAAAAACCACGTTGTTTGTTTTTGTGTTTTTTGTTAATGAAACTTTGGTCCTTGCTCCTTTAATTGAAAAAAATAATTAGGGCTTGAATGACATTTTTCGAGGAGTTATAAGCTTCGAAAGATGGCGGGTGGAATTATTTAATAGTTTTCACGAAATTTCTGACACTGCTACCTATACACGCAATGATTACGTATCCAAAATAAGATATACCTATGAGAAACGATGAACATCTATCTGTCGTTCATGCTTAAGTAGGACATAGCCTTTTATTTGATCTTTCTCGCTCACGTTTGAAATCGCGATGGCGTTGGTCTATCAAGTCTGAGATATCGTTTTCATCTATAAACGCGTAGATGAATAGACGTATCTTATAGAGAGATAAAATGGACACATGTTAAGGATATCTGCTTTTGGCGTTTTTTGTGTTTTTGTGAATCTTAAAAGCGTTTGCGTTACTTTTGTCTTCCATTTGAGCCATTTTTAATTACACGTCATTTAAGATGTTTGATCAGGAAGCAGTAATTGTTTCTCCTTTTTGCGCTGACTTTCTGACGTAAATCTTATAATTCTATGAACACTAAACAAACAAATAGATTGAAGTCGGAAATAGCAGTTTCTTTAGTCTATCTCGTTTACTACTGAAATAGTATTTTGACTGTTATGCTTAAATAGCATTTTAGATGGTTTGTTACGCTTACGTTTTAAATAGTATATATTTGGTTTGTCATGCTTAAGTTTTAAATGGTATTTTATTTGATCTGTTTTTGTATTCTCGTGGGTGTTGTGAATATATTATATATCTTCTATAATATAAAGCTGAATGCGTGTGTGTCTGTGTGTGTGTGTGCGCGTGTGTGTGTGTGTGTGTGTGTGTGTGTGTGTGTGTGTGTGTGTGTGTGTGTGTGTGTGTGTGTGTGGTCACGAATAGGCTCCTATATGGTTGACTATTTTAAAAAACTGATTACATACAATAATAGATATATTGAGACACAGGAATGGGTATGTTTAATCTGGCAGAACGGTGGTTCATTAAAATTGTGGGGTCTGCATTCGCGCCTGGTCCACAATGTATGGAAATAAAAAATTTAAAAATTTAAAAAAAAAACGTTTACAAGTGTTTTTGATATAGATGTACATAAGAATACTTTGATAAGTAGGTTTTAACTTAAATAGGGATGGTATAATAAAATTGTGGGGTCTGCGTTCGCGCCTGGCCTCCATAGAATAGAAATAGGCACAGACTTTAATAAAGACTTTTCATACCTATTTGCGTAAGTATACTTTGATAATTATGTTTCAGTTCGAAGAAATATGGTATAATAAAATTATGGGGTGTTCGTTCGCACCTGACCTCCATAGAATGGAAATATGTCACAAAGTTTAACAAGGTTTTTTAATATAGATCCACAGAATATATAAGTGTTTCAGTGTGAACAGGTATTGTATAATAATTATGGGGTTTATCTATTTTATTTTTACTTTCACATATTTTGCTTTGGTTTTGATACCCTCAAATTCAACCCAAATTTACAACCCTTCCTTTTCATAACCTATCATACTTTCATAAATCAGAGTCCATTTTCTGTAGGCTGTTTTTTTGAACCCAGTCAACGACGGGTACTTTTACTAGTATATATATATATATATATATATATATATAAATATATATATATATATATAATGAGTGTCTTATTGAATGTGCGTCCGTTCTTCATACATGTATTTACGTGTGATCACCTAGTTCCAAAATGTCACAAAACATCTTATCTGATGTAAATTGACTTATAACGACAAATAAGGAACTGAATAAACATCTTTGTCTTTTGCCAGACAAAGGAAGACAGACTTTCAACAAAAGGGACGAGTTCTATTCTATAAGGTTACGACATTCGGACAATTAGGGAACACATTTGGTCCATTTTGGGTCTTGTTGGACGGAAAGCTGCAACAAAAATTTTACCACGAACAACAGGCCTACTTTTTTTCGGCAACCTTTATTCCATCACATTGGTCCAATCTTTGATAGGTTGAACGCTGATAGAGTTAATTGTCGGTCTTGCTGCAGCTGAGTGCCATCCCGTCTGTCGAGCGTTACTCTTGGCCGCCCATTACAGAATCTACTATCTTTCTAAAGTGTCTATAAACTCGTTATGTCATGTGTCTTCGTAATCAAATATCCTTGCCTGTCGGTCACTGAACATTCTATCTGGAACATCCAACGTTGCCCGGGCAAAATATAATACTGTCACACTTAATCTACGTGTGATCACCTAGTTTTCAAAGTGTCACAAAACAACTACTCTGATGCATGTTCACATATAACGACAAATAAATGACGGAATAAACATCTTTGTCTCTTGTCATGCAAAGGAAGACATACCTTTACAAAAGGAACGAATACCATTCTATTGCGTTACAGCATCCGGCCAATTAGGGAACACACGTGGCCCATCTTTGATCTTGTTTATCGGAAAGCTGCAACGAAAACTCTACCACAAACAACAGATCTCCGGTTGCTTTTCGGCAACCTTTATTCCAGAATGTTCTCTCCATCTTGGAAATGTTAAACACTGATACAGTCCTGTTTTCATTTTATTCCGTCTATCAACCTTCTCGTTACAGATTCTGCTAACTAACTTTCTAACGTACCTTTAAACTCGTTTCGTCATGTATTTACGTAATCAAATATCTTTGCCTGGTCTTTTGTCACGTGTCTTTGGTTATTAAAGCCAAACATTTCAATCCTATTTTATTAAACATCTTTCTAAACATTTTACTGCTTCAAATATTTCTGGCTTAATTATTTCTACGTTAAATTACATTCCTATTTCAAAACATTTTTCCGTTATCAAAACACTTTGTTATTTCCATAACTTTGTCACCAGTTTAAATATCGGTCACTCAACTCTCTACCCGGGACATCCGACGTTTCCCGGGCATAATATAATACTGTCACACTTAATTTTTCTTAACAATTTTTTTTTTTCAGAATAACAATACACTGCAAGAGACCATTCATTTGGCAAACCTGTATTTGATCTGTAATTAACTTCTTTGCCAACCAATATTTTTTGGAGTATTTTATGGGAATTTTTTGTCATAATGATTCGTGAGAATTTTACCAGTAAGTTTATCTGGCTTCACCCGGCGTACGCAATATTGCCACACAAATGCTTTGTGGTTCTAAATTTTTCAGATGAGGATTGATTCATCATGAGTCGCATCTTCCGCTTGGTGCGCATTGCAACTACACGTGACTCATTTTTCGCCATTCTTTCCGATTCTGGGCAAATCTCTTAATGGACGCCCAACTGTCGAGAGATGTCCAATCAAAAATATTTTTCTCCATTTTCTCCTTGGCTTTCCTCTGTCTCTTTTGCCTTCTAACATACCCTCAAAGCATAATTTTGACAGACCAATGGTTGATCGTTGGACATGGTCAAAAAGTTTAAGGGTTTTACTTTTGATTTTATCAAATAGATGGGGTAGGTAGGGAAGTAGTTTGAAAAAGGGTGGACATTTTTTTGTTGATGTTTTTTCGATCTGGCGATTTCCCGGTAATGAAATGCATTACGTGATTATGAAACACCTAAATGCGATTGATTAGTTGTTTAGTCCATGTGATACAATCAAAGCATATAAAACTACTGGGAAAGCATAAATTAAATAAACTTTTACTTTAACAATTATCAGCACCTTTTTAAATTTTAGAATGGTGCTGTGTTTTTGGAAAGCCGTTCAACCCAGCCCGATTCTGTGTTTCAATGTCGTCTCGTGATCACTGGAGAACGTCAGTTTATGCCCTAAATAAATGAATTGGTTGACCTGTTTGATGGGTTTACTGTGAATAATCATGTTTAGGTTAAACTGTGATTTAACTGTACACATACATTCTGATTTCTCTAGGTTTATTTCTAATCCTTTCTCTTTTGCATTCTTTGCTAAGACACAAACTTGATGCTTGAGTATTCGTATTATTTGGATTCTTCATCTTTTGCACCAGCCCGGCGTTACCCAGGATGCATCGAATCGTATTTGTTTTGACTTTTTATTATATTATTCATTGTACAACTTAAGATAGAAAACTTCTGTTGTTTAATTTAAATGAGTTATCCCCTAGCTGATTTGCTTTGTAATGATTAGTTAAAAATGTCTCATATTAATCTTAATCAGACAAAGTAATATATGTACGTATCTATATATTAATACGAAAGCGTGTGTGTTATTCCGTGTGTCACGCTTACATCAGAGACACAAAAGATACGATAAAATAGATGAATCGACTAGCAGGAAGACCCGATGTTGTCCGAGATTGAATGAGAATTAACAAATGTTCCACTCCCGCATACTTTTATCGTCATCGAAATCGATGAAATCGCCATTTCCTAATCAAATCGATTGATTTCCTGCTGTAGTTAGCCCCTTTTCTCCGCAGTGTATCGGAAGGTAGTTTTACGTGCCTGTCCGCGGTGACTTACTCCACTAGACATTGTAGTCTACATTGCACTGTAGAGAACCTATTATTGATTTTATGAAATTATCTGTAAATAATTGCTTCACATAAAGTTTAGAATGCAAAAGTCAAGTATCATGGTAAAATTTTGCTCCAAACGTTGTCCGGGATCGAATGGCGATCAACAAAAGTTCCACCTCTCATACGTCATCGAAATCGGTTAAATCGCCCACTTTTTTATTAAATCGATTGATTGCCTGCTCTAGGAAGGAACATCGCCCCTGCAGTGCTTTAGTCTAAAATACATTGTAGTCTAGATTGCACTGTAGAGAATCTACCGTTGATTTTATAAAATTATCTGTAAATAATCGCTTTACTTAAGGTTTTAAATGCAAACGTCAAGTATCATGGTTCAAGTGTGCTCTAAGAAAAAACATTCATTTCGGAAACGCCCCTGTCATATCAAAGAACAAACTGTTGGTTTTATCAAATTATATTTACATAATCACTTGAATTTAAGTTAAACGTACAAAAGTCAAGTATCATGGTTAATTTATCTCTCCACCAAAAGATACGATAAAGTCGATGAATTTGTAGATCGATACATATTAAGCAATGGAGATAATGCTTTATCCATTTTCTAAAACTATAATAGACAAATAGATAGATAGATAGATGGATAGATAGATAGATAGATGGATAGATAGAAGCATAAGAGAAATAGATAAATAGATGCGGATATATAAACTGTAATAAAAGTCGTATGAATATATATATATATATATATATATATATATATATATATATATATATATATATATATATATGTATATACCGAAAAAAGATCACGCGTTTACAATGAAAGATACATTGAGATAGATAAATCTATACATCGATGCATATTTGTAATCAACGCTTTGTGTTTGAAATCCCTCGATACATTTGATGCTACTGACATCCTCCAGCCATTTTAGCATGTCTTTTTTATATTCCTGTTGATTGTCTTCTCCACAAGCCGAAACAATCAAACTGATTGTTTCCACTCATCGGCGCCATTCTTGTTGAGAAAAAAAGACCGGTCGCTTGGGAATGGGGTAACATTTGATATTTGATTTCGTCGTAAAAACACAACGTTGCTGCCTGGTCTCGTGTTAATGGAGCAACAACAATAAAGAATGAGATTGAAGTACATATAGACTGGAGCGTTCGTCACGGACAAACGACTGCTATTAGATATTCCCCTGCATATGGTCGAAAACTGCATTTTCTAGATGCATCAAGAAAGTTCATCGTAGATGGAAGCGTTTTTCACGGACAAACACCCACTATTAGTATAACGTGGCCGTTATGTTCGAACCGTATTCGTTAAACTTCAAACGTCTCTTGGACCGCTTAGTCGTCCGGTACTGTCGCAAAGGAACACAAAAACAAATAAGAGCCAGGTACGTCCAAGGGCGGAGTACTGTTGCCACATTTGGGCAGGAGCTGCTAGAAAGAACTTATCTTGCCTTGATAAAGCTGAAAATAGACTTCATAGCCTTGTAGGGGATGTCCTTTTCTCTTCCCTGAAATCTCTTTCTCACAGAAGAAATGCTGCGAGTTTTTCTCTGCTTTATTGTTATTTTCATGGCAATTGCTCAGCTGAGCTCCAATCTATGGCCCCCCTCGCCAAACTTTCACAAGAAACACCCGTCTAGCAGAAAACACTATCATTAATTTCCCTCACTCTTTATCTGTGCCTAAACCTAAACGTAGATTCCATGAGCAAAGCTTCTTTCTTAGAACTGCACGCCTATGGAATTGTCTTCCGTTTTCCTGCTTTCCAGCTGACTACAATATGGTTGTCTTCAAGTCTAATGTAAACAAGTTCTTGATGAGCCGTTTCATATAAGTTAACAAATTTGCCAAATTTTCATTACTAACGATTACTATATTGTCCAATTTCTACTGTACACTCTTTAACCCTTATCCTCGAGTAGCCTTTTGGCCTTGATAAGTGGTGATGCCTATATAAAATAAATATGAATAAATCCGACTTGGTTTTGTTTTAGCAAAAGGCGTTTATTACAATTACTTTCCAGACAATTTTCTTTCTTGTTTGTTTGTATTTTTTTACTGTTCATTTCGTCTGCCATGAAATTAACAAAATCCCGCCTCCACATCAGCGCGAAAGTCTCTCGCCGCCAACACACGAGCCACGCGTCCATCTCACCCGCCGTACACTTTTCTTCTCTTTGAACACGTCCTTTCCTTTTTTTTTCTTTTTCTTGTGACGCAAGCTCGCGCACACTTGCTAATTTGCATATTTGCTCAAACGGCTGCTGCTGCTAATACTTTCGCTAGACATCTATTCTTTGGCTGCTGACATTTTCACACGCACTCATACGCGCTCTGTTACATTAGATATTCCCTCTGAATATGGTCTTAAAATATTTTCTATAGATGCATCAAAAATGTCAATCGTAGATTGAAGCGTTTGTCATGACAAATTTATATTTTGAGTTTAGAGTCATTCTTGTACTGGAAAAATGACCCAATAATAAATAACAAAACATAACTATTGCGATTGCAAATATTAAATATAGTTGTCCCAAACAAAAATTAGCAGTAGCGCAAAAATAAATAACAAAAAAGAACTATTGTAGAAAAAGGGACATTATCCAATGGCAGTAGCAATCCAGTCAAAGTTTGAATTGCATAATGGCACTGAGTAAGAGTACATCTTAAGTGACAATCATCTCGATATTTTAAGCTAAATCCTCCCTACAGGCAATGATAACAATTAATAAGTTAAAGATGACAATTATGTAACACTTCGACTCAGTCGGAAGAATAGATAAAAAACATTACCTGTGGGTTAAATAAAAGGTGCGGTTTGAAATTCTGTATTAATTCAGGAACTTTGAGTGAAGCTGCAATGTTATCAGTCCAAATTAATATATTTGTCCAAACTTTCTAATTAAAAAAAAACAACGCTTTAAAATACTATGAAATACAAATTTGATGATGAACCCGCCACAAAGTTCGTGTGTTATGATGCTCGTTTGCTCCAATCCCAAGAAGCTAGTTTCCTTCCTCAAAATAGTTGTGATTGTAATATTAGATTTCTTGAGTGTAGAGCTATTCTTGTAATAGAAAAATGATGTGAAAAAGAGATGGCAGAAGAAATATCTCATTTGCAGAGAATAGAAAATTATCTCATTGTTAATATTAGACGCTGTTGTCTCAAGCAAAAATTGGCAGCATCAATCGAATCAAACAAGATTTGAATTGTATAGCATCCCAAGTAAAGAATAGTAATATTAATCTAGTCATCATCCTCTGAGTATGGTCCAAAAATATATTTTCTGTATGAATCAGGAGAGTTCATCACTGGTGCACTGCCCTCGTCGTCGAATTCGGGTTCTTTTAATCAACAACCCCGACCAGGGACCGGCTCTGTTTCAGAATGAGTTCTACGACTTCCACTGCCTCCCCCTCCTCCCCCGACCTGAATCTACTTAGTTTGGTCATTCGTCGAGAACATCAGCAACATGACTTGCTACAATACCAAAGCCTGATCGCCGCCATCTGCTAAGTATTCGCAAAGAGCCTGCCGGCGCTTGTGGAAAAGGCATGCTCGGACCTGTATTGAGGCAGTGATTGAGGCTGAAGACGGCTGCATTGAATAGATGTCAGCTCTACTACATAATCCAGTTATCTGAATTTAATTTTTCAATAAAATTTTTAAAATAAAACTGTAGTGTTGTTTTTTTGGAGGGGAGGCCATCCACTATGTACTCCTTCAAGTTGTGTATTGATTTCCTTCAAGTTCCATATTCTTTTCACTTCTTCTGCATTATTATTATTATTAGTAGTAGTAGTAGTAGTATTAGAATTAGTAGTAGTAGTAGTAGTAGTAGTAGTAGTAGTAGTAGTAGTAGTTGTCAATTTTATATAGGTCATCTTCAGGTATTACTTACTGACAATAACCGATGGGGTATTCCCTGGAGTCTGAATAACAACAAGTTTGCCGAGATTTCCAATATTTTCCACATCTTTACATAACTTTCGCAAATGTATTTGCGTCATCGCAACAGTTGTTGATCATTAACTTCTCACTGGTAATAACCATTGGTCTTCACTGAAATTCGAATAGCAACAACCTCCCTTATGTCACGATTTTCTTCGTACTCGTCCAGTAGAGATCTGGTTATTGTATTCTCTCCGCGGTCTGTCATTTAGAACTATTTGGTGTTGTGCTAGTCTATACCAACACTACCATTTTGGTAGGGCGTAGTTAACTTAAAATTTTGCGGTTTCAGTTTTTTTTGTTCTATGTGGTGTTTCTCTATCGTTTTGTTTTACTTTTGTTGTAGTTTCAATATGGCCGATTAGCGTTTGTTAGCTTAGTTTCCGTATTCGAAGATTTCCCTTTAAGATTTCAGTTGTTTTCAACATTACCGTCTGCTGTCTAGTCTCAGGTTTCCACTTGATTCCGATTTCTCCTAATTTTTTTCCATGTTCTTTGGGACTGTTCCTAGTGCTCCTATAATTATTGGTTTCCTTCATGTTCCATATTCCTTTCAGCTCTCTGGATCATAGTTTTGCTCCCTCGTTTCTTTGATCTTCTCTTTGTAGTCTGCTGGGACAGCCAAATCAAAGATTTGTCAGTTTTTTTTTCATTCTTCTTCATTTTTATAACTTTCGGTCTCCTTGATTTCCTGTTTGTACCTCCAATGTTCCAAAGGATTTTGTCATTTTTATTCGCCAGCACTATTTGTTTGCGTGTTCTTTTTCTCTGTTTATGTGTTCCTTTCTTTAGTCATGGTAAGGTTTCTCATGATTTTCTTCTCTTGTCATTCTTATTCCCACTTTTTCTTGTCTTTTTCTTTCTTGTTTTCTGTGTTGCTCTTCTTGACGGTGCCTCTCGCTGCGGTGATCAATCTTCCTGTCTTCCGTGTTACGCACTTTTCCAAGTATTTTTGTGCCTTCTACACAATCTTCTACGCTTATCAGTTCTCTTCCTTTTCATTTCATTTTATGTAGAATCAGTCAGTGTAGTGTGTCAATAACGCGATACCAGCTTGAACCAAACTTCTTGTGTTCAAGTTAAGTGCAGAGAAGTTGAAAGGTTAAGACTGACAGGCTTCAAACTCATTAACTTCGGTTTACGGGCGCGTTGTATCTGCGTGCTAGCAGGGGTCACGAGGCAGGTCAGTGCATGTCGAGTGCAAGTTGTGTTAATGGGATATTACCAACCCACACATACACCTTAAAATAGAGGACGCACATGCGTTGCTCATCAGTCAGTTTTCTTCAAGTCTAGTTACACTGGAAAGAAAAACCAAGTGAAAAAAAGATAGTCGAATTAACCAGACGTATGCTGATCAAATGTGAATGTTTTTCTAACTATTTAGAGGATCAAATAAAGGCTATCCGAAATATAAACCTCGGAGTTGTTTGTGTCTCAGTCTTATTTCAGGATCCAGGAATCTCAGCATGAAATCACCCGTCAATAAGAAGTGAAATAAATAAGGTATGTCTTTGCCCTTCCAAACGGATTGTTGTACTGCATGTATGTGAAACACACACACAATCATGACTGTATGCACACACGTAGAATATACACGCCGTATTATATAGGCCACCTACACGAAATATACACCCACATACATAACATCAGTATAATATTTTAGATGTAATACATCGTGCATTGTCATTAGTTTCCTAGTCTTCTGATAAGTTTTCGAAGTTCTTCTTTGATTAAGCTGTTATAGATCTTCTATATCCGTGCAAACATACATGCATACATATACATATATATACGTCTATCACCCGTCTATATAAAACATACATATATATATATATATATATATATATCCGTGCAAACATACATACATATAAATATATATATATATATATATATATATATATATATATATATATATATACATCTATCTGTAATTATCTAGTGTTGAGATTGTATGCAAATGTATATACGTGTAATCGTCTGGCCGTCGTATGTATATTTATAACAGTACATGTTATATGAGGTGTATATAAACTTCGTTGTGACTGTATACATTCTTACACAGTTCATGACGGGACAATAATGTACGAGACAGTTGTTTTACAAAGGGACGAACATCTTTGTTTGTCATCATAAAATAAAGGGACACATACCTTCTTGAATAATTGCAACTTTTCGACGAATAATTCTTTGATGTGCTCTCCTAAAATTTAAGACAGTTCTCTCCAAAGAAAATTATAACGGCCAGGTTATATATTACACATAACAGTTAGTTCTATGGTTGCGCGTCTGTTTTTCCTTTGTTGATATATCTTCTCTAATCCTCTGCTGAACGCTTCTCGAAATACAAAGCTAACCTCTTCTCGTGGACGGCTCTCGGCTCTTCGTCTCTAACAGACTAACTAACTCTCCGGTCTGTCCCATGAATATGCATCAAATCTTTTCTTTGTTAGGTTGATTCTATGACGTCAGACCCAGGTCAATCAGTATTGCCCAAGTCCTTCCATTGTTTTTATGACTAAATTATAAATTCTATTATTGATATTATTGTTTTGAATTAAAATTTCTAAATCTTTCATTATAAATATCTTACTGTAAAAATGTCTTTCTGCTTTTGAAAGGTTTTTCTCAATAAATTCCTTTTCGTTATTAAAATGTTTTATTGAATAAACATCGACACTTATAACAACTTTCGCTTCATCTAGATCATCCAGCGTTTTCCGGAATACCAATATTCAACACAGTCTATGAATAGTCCAAATTACCTTTATTAGCGATACTACCCAGGTGTTTATTCCTTTAAATAGATTTCTTCTATATAGTTTTGTTTCTAAGAGTTTCCTTCTTCTCGGTTACTCTTTTCCAATCTTCATTTTCATTTGTTTCAATTCTATATCAATTTTAAGAACCATTAAATATTTGTAATTTTCATGTTCACCAAGTGGTCTCATCCCCGATTGGTTGATGTTTATTTTGCCCTTTTCTATTTTACTATCTTAGCTAAATGTTCTGGATGTGTTTATTAGATTTTCTAAGTCTGTTTTTGTTTTCATCCATATACGTGAAGTTGTTTATTCTTTGTTCTGTGTCTGTAAATTCCTTAATATATATAACATATCTATCCAAAGTGGTAATGACAAGTTGACATTCCTATGATTTAATATTATAGAATTTTGCGTATCATTCATCCGGATGTATTGAGTATGGAGATGTACCATATGCCGGAAGGTTCACTACGGGCAACGTTTGATTTTCCGATTTTCTTTCAGCTTGTCCCAAGGAAAGATTTACTTGCCAAATTTACTTTCCAGCAGATTCTTTTCAGAAAAGGATGTACAACCCAAATCATATACGTCCTGTAAGATTTATAGTTTGTAGTTGTTCTTTGAGGTGAGAATGTGATTTCCTCCTTAGTAAACATATTGAAGAATTTTGGTAAAGTATTTAGCATTATTCGTTTGTTGAAAATGTGTGCTTTTGCGATTATTTTTAACTCGTTGTGAGTCGCCATCTTTTTAAATGTAATAACAGAGCATATACAAATGAGCAACATTTTTTTAATGCGGCCGTTGCACGCGAACCGTGTTCGTGACAGTTCAAACCTCTCTTGGATCTCTACGCCGTCTAGTACCATTGCAATAAAAAATAAATCTGACTCAGAATTTCTGGTTCTTCCAAAACTCATTTATTTGTTTCAAAATCTCTTCTCATACACATATATGATTTGATAAAGCTTAAAAACACCTCTTTCCCCCGACCTCATGCTGGCCACAGCCAGCCATTTCTCACCTTCGACTTTACACGTCCATCTTCCCCAACCCACACTTTTTCTCTCTTCGACCACGTGCTATCCTTTTTGTTTTCTTTTCCTTGTGACGCAAGCTCTCGCACACTTGCTAATTTACATACTTACTCAAATGACTGTTGCTGCTGCTAATAATACCTTCGCTTGCAATCCATCTTTTGGCTGCTGCTGCTGATATTTTCACACGCGCTCACACGCGCTCTGTTAGATTTTACTATATTCGAAAGTCCAATAATTTACTTATCATACAATTAATTTTTTTCACAAGCAAAAAATTCGGTATATTTTACAAATCTATTTCGTTTACGAAGAAAATATCGGCATTGGATATTTAACTCCGTAGTCGTCAGAAAATTCAGAAAGTTCTGAAAGAGAAAAATGCATAACGATGTAATGTGGAAAATTCATTGAGAAGCAAAGAAACGGCCTGTATTCTGCGGATAGCTTTATTGTGTTATGAGAAAAAAGTTTTACATCATTATTACTATATCGACTTTAATTATATAAGATTTCTTTTTTGTTACAAGTTATAAAAAAATTACATTTAAAAAGCCTGACTCTATTTTAAACTAATAATTATTATATATTTTACGTTAATTGGGACTAAAACTGAGAGATTTTCAAGTTATATGAGTACGAAACTAATATATATATATATATATATATATATATATATATATATATATATATATGTATGTGTGTATATATATGACTGACAAAATCGTAATATTCACTAAATCGTAACTTCCCCTAAACACGTACAGAATTTATCTCTTAAAGAAAACTAATACGTTTTGGTAAACTACTCTAAAATGGTACAAAGTCTCGGAAATAAAAATTATTTTACGTTATAATATGTGAAACAGACTCTTCCTTCCTAAATTCTTAAATAATTGACTCCCGCATCTCCCATCAAGTTTTTCAGGATGTTACCACGTAATCGACTAAAAGGTGATTTAGTTGAGAGTGTTAATTTACAACAACAACTAATAATAATAATAATAATAATAATAATAATAATAATAATAATAATAATAATAATAATAAAGAGAAACAACTCCACGGAAAATTCATAAGAATGACAAAAGATGAGAATAACGAAAACACTTGAACATGGCTGCGAAAAGGACATATAAATCGAGAAACCGAATCTCTAATAACTGCAGCACAAGATAACTCGATAAGAACCAACCATATCAAAGCAAGGATCGATAAAACACAAGAAAACAGCAAATGCAGACTCTGTGGACAAAGAGATGAAACGATAAACCATATAGTAAGTGAATGCAGTAAACTAGCCCAAAAGGAATACAAAAACAGGCATGACTAAGTGGGGAGGGCGGTGCACTGGGAATTATGCAAACGATTGCATTTTGAGCGTACAGACAAATGGTACAAGCATAAACCCGCAACAGCATTCGAAAACGAGAATCACAAAATCCTATGGGACATGGACGTAAAGACGGACAAACCTATCCAAGGAAGAAGACCAGATGTCGTAATAATTAACACAAAAGAAAAATCCTGTCAAATCGTAGACTTTGCTGTCCCAGCTGATCACAGGGTGAGTATGAAAGAAAAGGAGAAACGAAGCAAATACACAGAGTTAGCCAGAGAGTTAAAAGGGATTTGGATGATGAAGAAAATCAAAATAGTACCGATAATAGTAGGAGCACTAGGAAAAATTCCGAAAAACTTCGAAAAAAGAATGTCAGAAATTGGAATCAGAGGAATAACTGCAAAAGTACAACGACTAACGATAATAAAAACGAATGAAATATTAGGAAAAACCCTAGAATGCGGAGAATAATACAAGAAGACAATATAACGAAGAAGCGTTACAGGGAATGAAGAACACCGAAGCTCCATATCTACAAGTTCTACACCCCCATCATGCATCCCCCCCCATTGTCTCATCACTGAAAGACCGCGGAGAGAGCGTTAGCCAGACCTCGGTTGGACAAGCGCGTAGAGAACTGGGACCTTGGGGAGGCTTAGTGTCACTCAAATTCCAGTATAAATCAATGGCCACTGCCAGCGAGAAATCAATGGTAAGAGGCTGTTGTGATGACGCAAATTCATTTGCAAATGCTATCGAAGGAGGTGGAGAGAGCTCGACGTCTGGGAAGACTTGTTGTCACTCAGCTTCCAGAGAACACCACAGGTTTCCAATCAGATCGTTTGTTGACTTGTGTGAAAGCTCCATGTGAGCCAATAATAATAATAATAATAATAATAATAATAATAAAGCAGGATAATCAACGTGATTGAAAATGCGATGAGACCATGGAGACTGGAACTGACAGCTGATGGACAACACATAAGAGAAATCAACATAGAGGTATCTTCCAAAGAGATTCACTATCACCATTACTGTTCATCATAGCCATGATGCTCCTGAACAATATACTAAAGTGCTAAGCTGGATACAAGTTCTCTAACACGGAAGAATAAATGAACCGCCTGATGTACATAGACGATCTGAAACTCTTCGCAATGACCCAAAATGAACTAGAGACATTAATAGATACCGCTGCCATCTTCAGCCAAGATATCCAAATGGAATTTGGTATGGAAAAGTGCGCGCTACTAGTTATAAGAAAGGGAAAACTAGAGACGACAGAAGGCATGGAACTAACCAACCAAACGGAGATGAGGGCACTAGGGGAACAAGATGCCTATAAATAACTAGGAGTACTGGAAGAAGACACCATCAAAGCAACAGAAATTAAAGAGAGAATTGGAAAGGAATACCTCAGGAGATCAACAAAACTTCTCGAAACCAAATTCTATAGCAGAAACCTAATAAAAGGCATAAATACATGGAAGTATCAGTAGTAAGATACTCTGGATGGACTAAAGAAGAACAGACAGCTCGATCAGAAGACCAGGAAACTCATGACCATGCACAACGCACTACATCCAAAGGACGGTTTTGACCGACTCTACGTAAAAAGGAAAGTCGGCGGGAGGGGAGCGTTTTTAGGGGACTGTGTGAATGACAGCAAAAAAGAACTAGAAAAATACTTAATACAAAACAATGAAAGAATAATCATAGCAGCGAGAGACACGGGAAAAAAAACAGAAAACAGAGCGACAAAGGATAAGACAAGAAAAGAAAAATTGGAAGAGAAACAACTACACGTAGGATTCATAAGGATGACAAAAGATGAGAATAACGAAAACACTTGAACATGGATGCGAAAAGGACATATAAGCCAAGAAACTGAATCCCTAATAACTGCAGCACAAGATAACTCAACAAGAACTAACCACATCAAGGCAAAGATCGGCAAAACACAAGAAAACAGCAAATGCAGACTCTTTGGACAAAGAGACGAGACGAATGCATCAAACTGACCCAAAAGGAATACAAGAACAGGCACGACCAAGTGGGAAGGGTAGTACACTGGAAATTATGCAAACAACTGCATATCGAGCGCACAGATATGCTGTACAAACATAAGCCGGTAACAATACTTGAAAACGAGAATCACAAAGTCCTATGGGACATGGACATATAAACTGATAAACCCATCCAAGCAAGAAGACCAGATGTCATAATAATTAACAAGAAAAGTAAAATCCTGTTAAATCGTAGACATTGCTGTTTCAGCTGACCACAGGGTGAATATCAAAGAAAAGAAGAAATGGAACAAATACACAGAGCAAGACAGAGAGCTAAAAGGGGTATGGAAGATGAAAAAAATAATACTTATAATAGTAGGAGCACTAGGAACAATCCCGAAAAACTTTGAAAAAAAGAATGGGAGAGATTGGAATCAGAGGAATGACTGGAAAAATACAACGAACAACAATCATGAAAACAGCTGAAATATTAAGAAAATCCTTGAATGTGGAAACTAACACACAGGAGCAACAAGTGCGGGCCAGACAAACTGCTGCAAAAGCAAAACATGAAACACTACCTTGAACCAAGAACACTGAAACCGTGTATCTATAAGTTCTCTAACTCAACCCTACCCCCATTGCCACATCACCCCCCCCCCAAAAAAAAAGAAGAGCGAGATCAGTGGAACATTTCTGTAACAAATAAACTACCTAAAAGTTTCAATAAACCAAGAATCATTTTATGGCTTTCTATATCCACCTAAAACAATCTTAATTTTATTTTACAATCTGTATACAGACAGGTGATGAGGACGTTGATCTGCATTCAGGCTGAAAACGGTGGATTACTTTGACTGCCTAAGGCGCCACAGGAATTCCTACGTGTAAGTGTAAGTAATACAGACAGAATCAAAAAGAACCGAAGCCAAACGTTATTTTACACGCAAGAGTGAAAATTCACATATTGATTTATACCTCATTCAATTCAAAGTCAACTTTTTCTTAACGTTTCGCCCCTCCCCCTCCCCTGTAATATTTGTAAATGCTAGATGAAGGACAGGACAAAAGTCTACCGGACAAACCCCAACTGGATAAAAGCCGAAAGCATGAAAGAAATAGTTCAAATATTGAAAAATACATTTTATTTTCTACTTTTGATGTTATTATCAAAAATGTTTGATAGCATTTTTCTTGAAAAATATATTTATTGGATTTTTAAAATATGTTTTTTTTTTTGTTTTTTTTTTACAAGGGTGTCACCACTTATCAAGGCCCAGAGGCCACTCGAGGATAAGGGTTAATAGGTATACATTAGTCATTGTGATTTTAGCATAGTAAACAGTGGGAATTTTGAAACTTGGATTACTTAGGGGGACGATTCAATTAGAACTTGTTCACATTGGACTTTTTCTTTTTTTTTTTTTCATAGGTATCAACTCATTATCAAGGCCAAGAGGCCACTCAAGGATAAGGGTTAAAGAGTGTACAGTAGAAATTGGACAATATAATAATCATTAGTAATGAAAATTTGTTAAATTTGATAACTTATATGGAACGGCTCATCAAGAACTTATTTACGTTAGACTTGAAGACAACCATATTGTAGTCAGCCGGAAAGCAGGAAAACGGAAGACAATTCCACAGGCGTGCAGTTCTAATAAAAAAGCGTTGTTCATGGAATCTACGTTTAGGTTTAGGCACAGATAAAGAGTGGGGGGAATTATTGCTAGTGTTTACAGCTAGACGAGTGTTTTCGAACATTGTAAATAAACTGCATTCTACTAAAGTGTATCTAGCGAATTTACGTGAAGTTCAATTTTTGTTTTGTTTATTTTACAAAAATAAAATACATTTACATCGTATTTTTATGCTATTATGATTTATAGATTTTAGTCTTACTAATTGTTTAAAAACAGCAAGTATTCATCAGTAGTACCAGCAATGGAAACTTAAGTTTTCCAAAAATACAAAGAATCGTTTTTGGAATCGGTAATTAGATTTATTTTTTCCGATTCCGATACCCCCAAAAGTGCCGGTTTTTCTGATTTGCTTCTAATTAATCGTGCCAGCACTAATCTAATATATAAAAAGGCTATATGTATCTCTGTCTCCATATTTTAAAACTCTATCTCTGCCGGAACTAAAAATCGCAATGCGGCGCTAGCGACTTCAAATAATTGGATTTTTTACGGTCCGTTATTTTATGGGTCTTTAGTTAGATAAAATTGTTTTTAAAGGGTCAAAAAAGGGTCAAAATTGAAAAAATCGTTATACATTTTGTACATTCATCTTAGTTTATTTTTATTATGTCACGTTGGTAAAGTGGTAACGTCACCAGCTTTGAATGCTTCGGTTTCGATTCTACCTGATGGCACCCAAAAACTTAGTTTTTTTACTTTTGAAATCATGACTATTATAATATATACGAAATCTGGACAAATTGAAATATCATATTTAAGCGTATTTTAAGCTCGGTCAAAGCCGGGTGTACCCTCCCCCGCTAGTATATATATATATATATATGAAAAAATGTGAAGCTCGCGGTTTGTTTACAAACAAACGTTTGAGCCCTCTACGAGTGGCGGACGGATGTTTATTTAAATAGACATTCGGACAGATTAATTTCGGCCACCGATTCCGTAGTCAGAGGGTAGAGCTGCCGACTGTCATCACGACGGTTCTAGGTTCGATCTTCGGCTTGGGATAGGTGTTAGTCTAGCGGCACTGATGAGTTGTGAAACAACGAAACAGGTCTGTATGTCGATGACTAAAATATATATATATATATATATATATATATATATATATATATATATAGTCTAAAATAAAGAATGCAGGTAATTGTGACTCGCTGCGCTGATGATTTCCGAAAGGATGAAACACTAGTGTTTGTAGGTATTAAAATAATTATAATAATAATTATGTCTGGCGCTTTAAAAACTCGGTTCTTATTGTCGAGAACTTTATGTTGATATGAAATAAGTCGGTTACGTAAGACCACGTGCACAGATCGTGATGTAAAGCATCACATGATCACTATGGCTTTCTTGAATAATATTTACGGTTTACATAAAAGGTTATTTGAAGTACATTCTACTCCCGGTTAACGTTGGCCGAGCGGTTTGTTCCTTGCTAATGGAGTCAGAGATGACTTCGTGACAGTGTTCGAATCTCACGATCGGCTATACTCGCGACTCTCTGCACTGATGATTCCTCGAAAGGATGAAAGAGTAGGTGTCAAAAAGAATTGTAATAATAATTATATATATATATATATATATGTATATATATATATATATATATATATATGTATATATATATATATATATGAGATGCCTTCAATAATTTTCAGAACTTCTTTCCTACAGGAAATTGTCGTAGACTCTTTTTTCACATGGTGGTCACCACTTATTAAGGCCTGGAAGCCACTCGGGGATAAGGGTTATTGCGTGTACAGTAATCAATGGGATAGTATCGTAGTAATCGTTAGTATTGGAGATTTGATAAAGTGTCTTACTTAAGGGGGCGGTTCATCAGGAATTTGTTTATATTGGATCTGAAGACATCGAAGTTGTAGTCAGGTGGGAAGCAAGCAAACGGAACAGAGTTTCATAGTCTTGCACTTCTAAGAAAGAAGCTTTGTTCATAGAATCTACGTTTTGATTTAAGCACAGATAAAGAGTGGGGAAATTTATTGACAGTGGTTTCAGCTAGACGGGTGCTTATCGTGAAAGATTGGCGATGGGGATCAGAGATTTTAGCTCGGACTAGCACTTGCCATGGAAATAACGATAAAACAAAGACAGGCTCGCAACGTCTCTTCGGTGGAGAGAGGTTGCAGGGAAGAGAAAAGGGCATCCCCCCACTAAGACATGAAGTCTATTTTGTACTCTGTCAAGGTATGATAAGCTGTTTTAGCAGCTTCTGCCCAGATGTGGCAGCAGTACTCCATCCTTGGACGTACTTGGCTTTTATATAGATAGAGAATTGCATCAGTAGTGAGATATCTTCTGGAGCGGTAGAAGGATCCTACCATTTTCCAAGCGATCTTAGCAACAGACTTGATGTATGTGTTCCAATTAAGGTCAGGAGTAAAGGTCAACCTCAGAAGCTTGTCAAAACATGAAGCCTCCCCAAGACGAGAGCCATCAATTTCAATTGATGCCAGATGGGGATCAGAGCGTTGATAATGTAAAGAAACTCTTGAATATTCAGCATGTTATTGCTATACATGAGTTGGATGACCAATTTTTTTTATTGCATATCGTTCTTCTAAAGCGTCCTTATATCTAGATTGCATTTTGAAATTCACCACCTGTGACAATCAGATTTTAGTAGAGTGTATTCCAATTCCTGCTGTAGCTGTTTATTTGAGCCTAAAATCATAAAAATTGGTCAGTCATTTCATAAGATGAATAGTAATAACATACGGGACATAAAAAATGTACAACAATTTACAACAATTTAAAAAATATACAACAATTTACAACAAATTAAAAAATGTTCAACAATGTACAACAATTTAAAATTTCTGTGCTAAAATAGTCAGGAAACTTATGGAAGACACCACGTATATGCTTAAGGAGTAATTTTTCAAAATCCAGCGGATAATGTATCCTAGGAAAATTAATTAGATACGAGTGTATATATGTATTATTAGTTGTGTTATTTCTTAACAAAATAATGTTCAAATCATAAATATTGTAAGTCACACATAAATAGCAAATTCATTTCGAAAAACTGTAAAATCTCTCTAAAAAGCAGAACCAAATAACGAGAAAAGTCTTTCTCATAAATTACTAATACTCAATTCTAACATAAAAAATTTTTGATATAAATCTGCATTTAATACAAGTAAACGCATACATCCGCGATATAAGATTTGTTGTTTTTATTCTCAAAAGAATGTATTTCTTCTTTTTTCCTTTTTTTTTTCCTTTATTTCTTTCCCCCCCCCTTTTTCCCCCCCTTTTTTTTCTTGTCTTTGTGTTTCGATTTCTCAATCAATTTATAGAATTTCTACTTTATGAAACTTATACACAAAATAGCATCGAAAATAGAAAAAAAACATTAACAGACGAATCTAAAAAAAAAAATCCAGGGTTGCCAGATAATAATAAATGCATGTTTGGTGAAAATTGGAACTATTTTGGATATGTAAAATAAATGTGTATGTATGTTTTTTTAATCACTGAATGTGTATATATATATATATATATATATATATATATGTGTGTGTGTGTGTGTGTGTGTGTGTGTGTGTGTGTGTGTGTGAAAATTAGAACTATTTTGGATATGTAAAATAAATGTGTATGCATGTTTTTTTTAATCACTGAATGTATATATATATATATATATATATATGTGTGTGTGTGTGTGTATATATATATATATATATATAATATAAAGCTGAATGTATGTGTGTGTATGTGTGTGTGGTCACGAATAGGCTCCTATATGGTTGACTATTTTAAAAAAAACTGATTACATATAATGATAGAAGATGTATCGAGACACAGGAATGGGTATGTTTGATCTGGCAGAACGATGGTTCATTAAAATTGTGGGGTCTGCGTTCGCGCCTGGTCCACAACGTATGGAAATAAAAAATTAAAAAATTAAAAAAAAAAACGTTTACAAGTGTTTTTGATATCGATGTACATAAGAATAATTTGATAAGTCTGTTTTAACTTAAATAGGTATGGTATAATAAAATTGTGAGGTCTGCGTTCGCGCCTGGCCTCCATAGAATGGAAATAGACACAAACTTTAATAAAGACTTTTCATATCTAGCTGCGTAAGTATACTTTGATAATTATGTTTCAGTTTGAAGAAATATGGTATAATAAAATTATGGGATGTTCGTTCACACCTGACCTCCATAGAATGGAAATATGTCACACAGTTTAACCAGGTTTTTTTTAATATAGATCCACAGAATATTGTGATGAGTGTTTCAGTGTGAACAGGTATGGTATAATAAATTATGGGGTTTATCTATTTTATTTTTACTTTCATCATATTTTTCTTTGGTTTTGATACCCCCAAATTTCCTTTTAATAACCTATCATACTTTCATAAATCAGAGTCCATTTTCCGTAGGTTGTTTTTGAACCCAGTCAACGATAGGTACTTTTGCTAGTATATATATATATATATATATATATATATATATATATATATATATATATATATGATGTGTGTGTGCGGGTGTATGTATGTGTGTGTGTTTGTACGTGGGCGTGAAAGATGAAAAGTAATAGATAAATCTTCAGACAGAGAGCTTAATTCATATGCACAGCATGAGTGAAGTGAAAAATAAAAGAAAAACGTAAATTAGCATTTTTAAATCCTTTTCCCTATAATTTCTTTCGCCCAGAATGGCTACATCAGGTAAAAGCAGTCCATCCGGTGAAATAAATTATTATGTAAAGGCTTCAAAAAGTTGATCTGAGATTTCGATTATACATATACTAGCATTTCAGCCCGGCGTTGCCCGGGTGCTTAGAGGTGTATGTTGAGAAAAAAAAGCAGTCAATTTTTTTAACTGTGACCCCTATTATAGCCCCTTAACATATATTGTTTTTGGGCTCAAATCAAGTTATTAAGTTAGATCCATGTCCAAGGAACCTATATCTAAATTTTCAAGTATTTAGACCCAAAATTGTCGGAGGACGCCAAATTTCTGGCAGAAAATGGATTTCAAAGATTTTCCCAAATCTCAGTACACTGTATATCAAATTTCGCGTCTCTAGACTAAAACTTGACAGAGTTATTGTTAATTTTAAACGTGCTCTTAAGTTTTCTTTTGGGGTTAAGTTGGAGAAAGTAATGTCCGTTTTGAGGTAAAAAAAAATTTGTGAAATTGTTTAATATATCTATTTAAAATACCCGTCTTAGTGTAGGTAAAATTGTTTAAATATGTGTTGTATATTCACCGTCCTTGCAAAGGTAAAATTATTTCATATATATGCTGTATACAATTACTTCATACGTCTAACAGCCGTCCAAGCTAGGTAAAATATTCTTTTGCTCGAAATAGCAAATGATACATAGACATTAAAAATTTCTCACTCCTAAAAATTACAAATATATTCAAAATCAAATTCAATGCTAGGAAAAATTCCATGAATTTTATCCAATCCCAGACCATGCCGAGTAATCAGCTAGTATATATGTCATGTTAGTGCTATGTCATACAATCCCAGGCGACGCTAGGTATTTTGCTAGTAAACATACACCAATTTTATCCAATCCCGGGAAGTTTAGCGATTTGTGATGTTGTGAATATGACATCTTGTCCTAATTTAATATACGAAAAATATATAATACGCATCCTTTTTTTTACTTGGTCTTTTGGCTAAGATCAAAGTGTAGTATCTGTTCTTAGAATTAAAGCGGTGTCATCTTTCGTAGAAACAAACGTTACTCGAAAATAAGGAGGATTTATGCCTGGGATGTGATCAAATCCAATCATTCTTATTTGTTTACATTTTAAAACATAGTAAAACGAATCTCGTTTCCTGTCTAGACATATCCCTCTCTATCTATCTCTCTCTTTCTCTCTTTCTCTCTCTCTCTCTCTCTGTTTGTGTGTGTCTCTCTCTCTATCTCTCTCCCTCTCTCTCTCTCTCTCTCTCTCTCTCTCTTCGTCTTCCTCACTCTAAGGAGTGTTACTAAAAAAGAAAATGGCGTTTGGCTTTGTTTTTTTGTAAGAACATTGATCGTAAATAATTTGTTAAGCGTATTTTTTTTTACTTCACTTTTTTGGCTTGTTATTTTTCGTTTAACTATCGTATCTAACTATTTCTAACCTGCTAATAACTTTGGTAACGTTTTCATAACGTGAAAGTTAATATTTTGATGTGTATTATAGTCGCCTTTTTTACCGATGAAAAAACTCTTATTATATTCAATGTTGTCATATACAGACCGCCATTAGAGCTTGCTAACGTCAAGGTCACGTGACATGACTCAGCGTTTATTAAATTACGTATAAATATCGTGAAAATGTAACTTTTTTGAGGGCTTCCCCTGAAGAAAAACGGTCAGCTTACCCACTTCTAGTGATCCTTTTGGGCCAAAATTTCGATATTTGTTGTCCGGAGGGTCGAGCTTCAATCTGATACCAAGTTTGTTAATTTTTGTTCTGTCTGTCGAAAGTTTTTAGCAGACATACAAACATACACACATACATACATACATTTTCGCTTTTATATATATACTAGCGAGGGGTACCCGGCGTTGCCCGGGTGTTTGTAGGTGTGTGTGAAAAAAACCCAAAATGTTAAAAGAAACCGGTGCCCGTGAAAAAAAAAACGAAGCCTTGACAACACGCAGTTGGAAAATAGTAAAGTGTAAAAAAAAACAGGTGCGCGTTTTTGATTGACGTGACGACGATAGCTATTCATCAGTTAGCATTTTGTGCGGGACAGTTTTTAATGAGGTCAATAAATCGGTTTGTTTGTTTTTAAAAACCCGCTCCCTGTCTATTAGGGGGAGCGTCTCGTCTCAAAATGAAAGCTACCGTCTGATATGACGAAGTCAACATTGAACAAACGTTACTTAGCTCTCTAGAAACCACTGGCTTTCGGTCAGCGATTAGAGTCGAGTTTCGCTTTTTTTATACCGAAAACCCGAATGTAACGCGTGCCGATGCGGGAAATGTGGAATAATTAACGTTTGAAAGTCAATAAAATTAAATAGACAGGCGAGCTCCGTGGTTAACTGTGAGATATTACAATTTATAGATGATATAAAAAGTTTTAAGAAGTTTTGAACCGAGCGAGCGCTTCTCTGAAAGAAGCCTTTTGTGGACATCGAGGAAAAGCGTACATACATACATACATACATTTTCGCTTTTATATATATATATATATATATATATATATATATATATATATATATATATATATACTAGCGCGAGTATCCGACGTTGCCTCGGTGTGTTACAGTGGTGTACTAAGAGTGGGAATAAAAAGCAGCCCGATGGGGGAAGAGAGAAACAATAGGGTGAAGAGAGGTGTAAAAAAAGTGGTAGTGATAGTATAACCCTAGCGCGAAGGGGAAAAAGAAGGTAAGGTTTAAAAAAAAAAAGAAGAAAAGTGCTAGCATACAGGAAGGCTCGAACCCGTAACACGAAGGAGGGAAAGAAGGTGAAAAAAAAACGTAACGCGTTAGCGGATGTCGCCCTCGAGCAATAATAATATTATAAACATTTGTATATTAAATATGAAATACAGTTTAATGATTAATAATGTTATAAACATTTGTTTATTAAATATGAAATACAGTTTAATGATTAATAATATTATAAACATTTGTATCAATCGAACGTGCTTTGCCGCTTTTTCGAACAGGTTTGCTTTATACGAAAAAGCCAAACAAACACCCGGTGCGAATTTTGTTTCACTCGATCAAAAGGAAGAAAGAAAGAAAGAAAGAAAGGGTGTCCGTTTGAAAATGCGAGATATTACGATCTGGGAAGTATGCAAAACCTTCTCGTGGAATTTAACCGCCACGAGAACCCGCATCGCTGACATACAAAAACATTCGTACCCATTTTGCCTTTTATGTAGATAATTTGAGGTTAATATTTTCAAGAGGTAAAGTAACCAATGAAATTTAGCAAGGTTTATACAAGAGTGCTCAATACCGAAGTAGGGCAAGGTATCCTTTATATTAGTTTTTACATAAGCAGTAATATGTTGCTACAAAATCGTGAGAATGTTTCGGCCAGCTAGTTGCTAGTAACTAGAGACCTCTTCAGGCTTATACGAAAGCAATTTTCATTGCAAATTTTGCTTTCTTATAAGTTGTATCGCCTGAAGAGGTCTCTAGTTACTAGTAATTAGCTGGCCGAAAAATGCTCATGAATGTGTAGCAACATATTACTGCTTATGTAAAAACTAATATAAAGGATATATATATATATATATATATATATATATATATATATATATATATATATATAGTGGAAATGGTGTTCCATACTGTTTCTGTAAAAGTCTGAGGAAGCTACAGACGGCAAAAAAAAACGGCCGGGTAGCGAAAACAATAATGTAACTTAACAGACAGATGCGGTAATAAAAAATAAAACATATATATATATACTAGCATGGGCGCCCGGCGTTGCTCGGGTATTTGGAGATGTATCTTGAGCAAAAAAAAAGTGGTTAATTTTTTTAAACTTTGACCCCTATTATGACCCCTTAAACTTTATTGTTTTGGCCTCAAATTAAGTTATTCAGTTAGATCCATGTTTAAGGAAGCTATATCTAAAATTTCAAGTGTTTAGACCGAACATTGTCGGAGGAGTTTGGTAGAGTTCTCAAAGATCAAATCGTTGAACTTTGACCCCTTAATCGCCAAATTTCTGGCCAAAAACCGATCACATCGATTTTACCAAATTTCCGTACCCTGTATATCAAATTTCGAGTCTGTACACTAAAAATTGACAGAGTTATTGCGTAGAGAAATGTACACACGTAGACACACAGATACACACACAGACAGACAGATACTTTCACTTTTATATATATACTAGCATGGGCGCCCGGCGTTGCCCGGATTTTTGGATGTGTATGTTGAGCAAAAAAAAAAGTGGTAGTAGGAAGGCAGGCTCGAACCTGTACCTCAAAGGAGGAAAAGAACGGAGTAAAACCTAACGTCTATGCTATTATGATCACCGCCAAACCGGAAGCGACATTTTTTAAAATTAAGGCTAGACAATCTAAAGGAGAGGATGACTTTCAAAAATATCGGCGAAAAGAGTTTACCCCCCCCCCCCCCTGTAGAAAACTGCCTAGTTGAAGAGGACGATATTAATGTTTTTAGCCAATTTTTCGATATTTGTCGTATGAAGGATCGAACTTCAAAACGATACTGATCTTGGTAAAATCCGTCGCCTCTATTGAAAGCTTCAGGCAGACATGCAAACAGACATACATACATTTATATATTGGTAACTAAAAATTTTCGACCCAAACTGATGAAAAAGCTTGCCCTATCTCTGAATACTCTTTATGTAAAATTTCAAATATTTAGACCAGAAATTGTCTGAGTAATTTGGAAGAGACCGCAGAGGTCACTTTTTTTTAACTTTGACCTTTATTATGACCCCTTAAAATTTATTTTTTGGGCTCAAATTACGTTATTAAGTTAGATCCATGTCCAAGGAACCTATATCTCAAAATTGTCAGAGGAGTTTGGTAGAGTTCTCAAAGACCAAATCGTTGAACTTTGACCCCTTAATCGACAAATTTCTGGCCAAAAACCGATCACATCGATTTTCCCAAATCTCAGTAACCTGTATATCAAATTTCGAGTCTGTAGACTAAAAATTGACAGAGTTATTGCGTAGGGAAATGTACACAGACACACAGACACACAGATACACAGACACACAGACACTTTCACTTATATATATATATATATATATATATATATATATATATATATAGCATTAAAATATTCAACTTGTATACATAAAATAATACGATATGTATGTATGCGTGTGTGTATGTGTGTGTGTGTGTGTGTGTGTGTGTGTGTAGAAAATTACTAACACCCGAAAGTATCCTGTACCTCTACAAGGCCACCATTCGCCCATGTATGGAGTATTGTTGTCACATTTGCGCTGGTGCATCTGCTACTTGTCTCCCTTGACAGAGTTTAAAAGAGAGTCCCCAACCTGATAGGTCCTGAACTGTCATCTGTCTTTCAGCCGCTGTCCTATCGACGAAATGTTGCATCTCTCTGCCTGTTCTACAAGTATTTTAAGGGAGAATGCTCTGACGAACTGCAAGCACTTGCGTCCCCACGACGTAAACACCCTCGGCAAACTTGACAGGCAGCTAAATCTCACCCCCACACAGTAGAGATCCCTAGATGTAAAAGATATTTCTACTCTAGTAGTTTCTTACCCAGAACTTTGGAATTCCATTCCAGGTCCCTGCTCCCAGGTTCCCCAACTGTAATGACGTGCAGAAGTTCAAGTGTAACGTGAACAGATATCTTGCTGCCCAAATCCCCACATAATACTCCAGTAGATGTTACCACTGATAGTAGCCCCCTACACCAACGTGACAATTTGCCTTGTTTGGGGTGAAAATGTAATTAAAACAAAAAAAAATCACGTTGACACACCGGTTCTTAACAGATCACCAAAGTTAAGCAACGTTGAGCCTGACCAGTACCAGATGGGTGACCATTTAGGAAGCCTATGCGCTATATGTACCTCCTAGCAAGGTTGGGTGTGAGGCCATCACCCTCACTCCGAAAAAAGAACTCCTCGTTACAAAAGCATTTTCAAAGTTGTGGATGGTCTATGCCCCTCCAGAGACTCAAGGAGATAGATTACTGGATTGATGGATGGATGGATTTATATATATATATATATATATATATATATATATATATATATATATATATATAGGGCTAAACTCGAGTCTTGGACTTCCGGTTCTTTGACTGTCATGGCTCTTGTGTGTTGCGACGTTGTTTGGCTGTGGAATTTATTATATACAATCTCTCACATTCTGAAAATCCTATCATAAGTTGCCGCTTCGTTAGCATTGCTGGATGGCATCGTCCTTTCGAGTTAAAACTCCTACTTGTGAGACATTGACTTGGGGTTATTAGCTGGTTGGATGACCGCGTCCCTTGTTGAGACGAAGTAGGTTAATTTCACAGTCGGATTTCTGCGCGGTTTACTTGATCTGTGTTGGTTATGGAAATTCTTGTGTGCAGGGCGTTTGCTCAGTTGGTAGAGTGCTTGCCTTGCATGCAAGAGGCTCGGGTTTCGAATCCTGAGTTCGGATGTGTCTAACTGATGAACCCAAATGAGGGAGAAACTTTAGTCTTGTACTTCCGGTTTTTTGACTGTCATGGTTCTTGTGGGCTGCGACGTTGTTTGGCTGTGGAATTTATTATATACAATCTCTCACATTCTGAAAATCATATATATAGAGAGAGAGAGACAGACAGTGTATACATAAAATAATATATATTGTATTATTTTATATTTTTTATTATTTTATCTTGTTATATACTGGTTTTCATATTTTTAGCCGTCATCGTTTTTTCTATCCGATCTTTTTTTATGCCCATCATATCATCCACACCATATTTTTTATCCAGTACCAATCTCGAAATTTTTTTCAATTTCTAATCTGAATGTTTTCAGTGTAGTTTTTTACATTTACTGTGTGGCTACATTATATATATATATCCATATATGAATTTAGGAAAACTCGTCCCTGGAAAACTCGTCCCCGGAATACTCGTACCCCGAAAACTCGTCCCTTTTTGCTAGGTAGGAAAACTGGTCCCTTATTGAATAAATATCGTTTGAAAACACATTTTATGACCGTTCTTGAAGGAGATATTATTTTTAAAAGAGACTATGTCCCCATAATATTTTTTTTTATTTTTACTTGTTTACTGTTGTTTAAAAAAAAATGAAATTATTTTTTAATTGTTCATTTTTCCATCTAGCTTTGTAAATTTTTTAGTGGTCTAACTTATTTTAAAGTGTTTATTTAGTTAAAAGAAAAGTAATGTCGAGTGTTACTTTTGAACAAGAAATGTCCGACATGAAGGGATCACGTCTTAGGAGTCTCGATAATCGCTCAAAAATGGAAAATTAAAGAAACTATTGAGGTAGCAAATTTTCAATAAAACTTTTAACCCTGTAAGGAAGGTATACAAAATTTTAATTATTCGACAAGGAGTACGAATATAACATGTTCTGTTTTAAACTTGTTAAAAAAAAAATGCCACAAAAACGTACGGAATGCTTCAGACTGCTTTTAAACGTTCTTGAATGAACCGGGCATCAGTTTTTTTAGTGGCTTAAGAGATTCAAGGAACACAGAGAGTCTGTGAGAGGTGTGGGGAGAGTAAGGAAATCAGAACAGCAAAGTTGATTGGCCAAATAAAGAATTTCATTAATAAGGACCCTCGTGTGTCTATAGAGACAATAAACGCACATTTTAATGTCAGTGTAGGAACTGTACACACAATTATTCGCGAAGAACTGAAGATGCAGAAAATTTACGCAGAGTTTGCCCCAACATGTGTGAGTGTGTGTGTGTGTAGAGAAATAAATAGTTTGCTTGAAGCATTGCTAATAAAAATAAAATATGAGTAATTGGAAAAGCCAAGAGCAATGCAGAAGATCTGTTTGTTTTAGTTTTCTATTCATTTTTCCGGTTTTCTGCATAGCTCTCGGCTTTTTCAATCTCTCTCACGCGCTCTCTCTCTCTCACACACACACACACACACACACATATATATACATATAAATGCATATATATATATATATATACATATATATATATATATATATATATATATATATATATATATATAATTATGATACCAAAGCAACACTTATCAAGATAATAAAAGCTCAATACTATTAAAAGGAGTAAAAAAATAATATTATATGAAAGATGGGAAATAAAAGTTATATATGAATTTATCATTTCATACCCTCGTGTATTGTACCTACTTTTAATTACTATTAACCATATCGTATTCTTTTATTATCATTCCATGTCATTAAGCCAATATGTTTCTATATTTGCATTTTGTACAATTCTGACCTTTTCTGATGAGAAGCATTAAGCTTTGAAATGTCATGACTTAAAGAGGTTCATTCTTAATTTTCTGCTTAACTTTTTCCTATTCTTATGATGACATAATAAATGTATATATAGCTTTTATTTCTCATTTTTCATTTAATATTATGTTTGTGTGTGTGTGTGTGTGTGTGTGTGTGTGTGTGTGTGTGTGTGTGTGTGTGTGTGTGTGTGTGTGTGTGTGTGTGTGTGTTAATGCGGTAATTATTCTTAATACCTACAGACACTAGCATTTCATCTTTTCGGGAATCATCAGTTCAGGGAGTTATGATTACAGCCGGCCATGAAGATATCTCGGACTTCATTAGCAAGGAACAAACCACACAGCCAACGTAAACCGCGAGAAATACAGTTAAAATTAACATTTATATACAGCGTAAATATCTAGACAGCTAGAGTAATTTTATGATTATGACATCCTGACTGACTTTAATTTCAACTCAGTGGGCTCAACAATAAGAACAGAGTTCTTGAAGGGGCCGACATAATGTTTACTATAAATAATTTTATATATATATGTGTGTGTGTGTGTGTGTGTGTGTGTGTGTGTGTGTGTGTGTGTGTGTGTGTGTGTGTGTGTGTGTGTGTGTGTCTGTGTGTGTGTGCGTGTGTGTCTAGATTGATAGATATATATAATGTTTCAAGGAAATATGCCACGTTTCCGGTGAGAAAATGTAGCGAAAAACAATAATAAAATAATTGATTTTCGTTTATTGGAATACTACAAACACGGTTAGAAATTTCCGGAGAATTCTGAATGAAAATTCTTACAATACAGATAGATCTATTTCACTTGAATATTTCGAAACCGATCAGAATTCTCCGTATCACCAAATACACTGCGATGACCTCGGTGCCTCCAATATCGTGGTGGGGTTTAATAAGCCTCGCACTGTGCACTGCTGTGACGAACGAGGCGGGCGAACCATTTTCCAAAAACCGGGGCACGCCTGATGCTGTGACAATCTACTCTACCTGACCGTGAGGAACTTGCTAGAGGCAATATTTCCTTTTTAATTATTCGTGTAGGAACATTGTTGAAGCAATACGCATTGCGTGGGAGGCGACGGATGGGAGGAGGCGGAACATGTACATCGAAATTGGAGAAAATACTGTGAATCTGATGAATAAAATAAAATAAAGTGGGGCCTTATTTTGAGATTGCTTTTATAAAAATGGTAACACATGTCTATAATTTGCAAGAACGAGAATAGATTTTGTGAGACAAGTTCGGACAGATTTGGATCATATATATATATATATATATATATATATATATATATATATATATATATATATATATATATATATAACTACTTCATTTATTCGCATAAATTTAATATATGAAAGTATAGATTTATGTGTAAACTTTAAGTATTTACTTCAAAAGTGCTCAATACGTAGGTAGAGCTAGTTAGTAATTTATAAAATATATATGGCGATTAAGCTACACTGAATATTCTGCGTTTCATCCAACTATAGTTGGATGAAACGCAGAATATTCAGTGTAGCTTAATCGCCATATATATTTTATAAATTACTATATATATATATATATATATATATATATATATATATATATATATATATAAAATGAAAATTACAATTGAATTTACCAAAATGATCCAAGATGGTAAAATTAAAGTAAATTATAAATATTAAAGAATTAATATTTATAAAATTATCTCAGCCAGATATAAATATATATATATATATATATATATATATATTGTTTTTAAAATATAATTATTCACTGAAACGTGTTTCGTCGTCTACGACTCATCAGCAAGATTCAAAATAGGGACCCCACGTTAATGAGCCTGAACTCCTTATTCGCTGGTCCATCTCGCACGACTGTTTGGATATATCGCGATTTATTTAGATGTTATTTGTTTTTGTTTTTGCGATACGTTTTGAATGAATTCAATTATTTACGAAAGTGCATTTTTACTAGCAAGGAGGCGCCCGGCGTTACTTGGTCGTAAAAAATACGATTGCGACAACTGGAGCTTGGGGTGGGGTGGGGGTGACGTTGTCCGGTCGTAAAAAAAATGTTAAAACGGAAACGGTGGGGGAGGGGCTGCCGGTGTCCGGTCGTAAAATAAAATTGTGGCAACGGTCGTTGTTGCTCGGTTGTAAAATAAAATTGTGGCAACAGGGGTGGGAGTGTAGGCGCGTGGCCAGGTCATAAAAAACAGGACTTGGGTGCTATCAGCCAGAATTGAAACCGAAAGCATCATGCAAACGCGTGCGAACTTGCCTACGGGAACAAAGATATGATAACATTGCAAATTTAGCAATTTAAAACAAAAGAACGTGTTGACGATTCGCGCGTTCGCGGTTTGCAAGTCGTGTTGAATACAAGGTTTTTATCTGACCCCTCTCCTCCAAAGAAAACGACATTTCTACATGAAATAATCGGTAGTTTTCCGATTTTTCCGATGTTTTATGTCCTGGAAATCGTTCTAACGATGCCGCGTTGGTGCCTGTATGATGCGGATGAGAAAAGTTTTTAGCGGACATTCGAACATACACACATATGTTTGAGATTTATTTAATAAACTAGCATGGATACCCAGCGTTTTTGCATTAAATGATAACCACTATTGATCCCTTACTGTGCATCGAACTGATGCTATACTGCTTCGCTGCAAATTATGATAAGAAAGGTCCACACAATATTTCGGTTACATCGGCGCAGTAGTTCCCGAGAAAACTTCAAGAGTAAATGCAGTATTGTGGTTACCAATCCATATATTACTATGAATCTCTAAAATTGTATACACCGAACGGATACCATATTATTTGGTCCGTTGGACATTATCATAACAAAGTTCATCGCAAAATTCCGGTCAAATAACACACTTGATTTTCTAGCGTAAATGTGGTATTTTGGTAACTAGTCCTTATTAATCCCTAGCTCTGCATCGAACATATACCATAAAACTTGACGGCACCGTATTATAACAAAGGTTCATACAAAATGTAAACTAAATCCGAACAGTAGTTTCTGAGAAAAGTGGAACGGACAAACAGACAGACTAAAGCAACTATAATATTCATATAAGGATACCAAGATATGTATTACAATATCCGTTTTTTGTAGAATTTCAAACTTTTTTGGGGGGGGTATTTTGCGATAGTGTTTATTTGATGAGAGTCTAGAGGGTGGAACGATAAAATTGTCACCCTAAGGAAAACCACACACAACTTTATTTTAAAACTTTTATTGAAAACATTATTTCAGATAACTTGATTGTGACATCTATTCAATGTAGCCTCAATTACCGCCTTGATATGGGTTAGGAACTGGGAGCATGCCTTTTCCATAAGCCCAGCGTTACAAAGTAGTAGCACTCCTTCTGAAGCCAAACCTGGGCCTCATTGGACGTAGGCCGGTCCCGAGAACAAGAAGGAATTACAAGAGCAAGAACAGAAAATATTAGAAATGGCGTCAATAAAGAGTAGGAGGAAGATGAAACACTACTAAGTTGTCTATGAAGGTGGGGGTAGGAGAGGTGTCAAAAACACGAGGACTGTTTAGAGGGCGAAATTATTAAGAAGGGAAAGGGAGGGGTATAGAGAAATGAAAGTAAACATTAGAACATTTATTTAAACATATATACACACATGCATATACGTATATGTACATTTTATGTCAGGTCATGTCATGTGCTACTGGTACCATGTAACCCAGTACTACCTGCCTCATGGTCAGGTCACCGGCGACTAAACTGGTTCCCCCACCATACTTGTTTGGTGAGGAGGGCGGCTAGTCTCCCTGAAGGATTAAAAACAAGACCTTCCAAAGGGCGAATGAACTCTTTTTCTGGGTCAACGGCCAACTAGCACCGTGTATATTTGAGTGTGTCTGTGTGTGTGTGTGTGTGTGTGTGTGTGTGTGTGTGTGTGTGTGTGTGTGTGTGTGTGTGTGTGTGTGTGTGTGTGTGTGTGTGTGTTGGGGTGGAGAGGGCTCCCGTAAGCCGTGATGAAGGCAACCTTTCTAGGAGAAGCAAATCTCTAATATAAAAAACCATAAAGCGGAACACCATTACCCGCATTAAGCTGGTCTGCAGTTTAATTTGTTGCTGGCTATCTTGCTCTTGCTTGTTGCTGGATCTCAACATTTTGAATCGAGAGAGAGACTTAGCTGTCGTACAAAGCTAAGACTCAGTAACATCATATTTGTATAGATACTCCTTCAGGCATTTGGGCTCATGGATTTTAAATGTCTGAGGGAGTGGCACTCGTCTGACAAGACGTTGCAATCATCATATGTGCATTAGCAGAGTTCTTGCTCTTCTTTCCTTTTCACTTTTTTGTTTCCTTTTTTTCTCCTTCTTTCCTATCTTTTTTTTTTTGCCATCTATTCCTTCTTTCCTTTCAATGTTTGGAGTCTAAAATTTCACTTAATCCCCACCCCTTACTTCTGAATGTTTATTTTATGCTTTTGTTTTATAATATCTTCTCTATTCCTTCAGTTAAGACCCAGATTTTTCACGGGAACACAGAGTTTATTAGGTCGCCTGAAGAAGACTTGTGGTCTGGACCGACCACTTTGAAACATTAGCATGTTCAGTGTAGCGATTTTGTAATATTTGTCTGTATAAATTAAAAAATATATTTTGCTCTTTTTATTGAGCCCTATTAACAACCGCGTTTTAATTCACGAGTTTTCCCTCATGTACACCTTTAACTTGTTATATATATATATATATATATATATATATATATATATATATATATATATATATGTGTGTGTGTGTGTGTGTGTGTGTGTGTTTATTTATTATATATATATATATATATATATATATATATATATATATATATATATATAACATTCATGTGTATTGTTTACATGAACTAAAAACTAATACTTCTTCGGAATTGCTCAATACGTTTGTATGAATAAAATTATAAAAACATTGTAAAAAATGTATTTTTTTGAATAAAAAAGTGCTAACTTTTGTTTTCAAATTTCTTTTAAGAAAATTAGTTTTTACAATAAAAAATAATATAATCTTTTATTTTAACATTACTTTTTAAAAATTTAGTTTTACAATAAAAAAAATTACAAACTTATTTTTGCATTTATTTAAAAGAATTTAGTTTTTACAGTAAAAATTACAAACTTTTATTTTTACATTCATTTAAAAAAATTGTTTTTACCATAAAAAATAATAAACATTTATTTTTATATTTCTTTTAAAAAAAACTGTTTACATTTATTTACGTTTCTTTGTTTTAACGCTTCTGTCAACATGAAATAATAAAAAATTATAATTTTTTACATCACTATAAATGAAGTCTTCTGAAAAGATATATTAAATATATTAACACTAGAATTGTTGTAACTGATATTGTTTTATGAAATGGAGTGTTTCTCTGTGGTTTCGTATTTCGTTTCATGCTTGACGGCTTCCGTTTTGTATTTACATCAACTGTATCCCTTTCCGCCATCTTTTGGGGGGAGGGGGAGCAATTGATAGAGATTGGCAATATTACGTATCCAAAATTATTGTAAAAGTACATATACAAGAAACACGCACTTCATTCTTTTTTTTTTCGTTTAATCACACTGAGCCACGGCAAAGCGTGACAGGGTACAGCTCGTATATAAATAAAAATGTAAATGCTCGTTTATATAATGGACCAATTGTCTTGAAATTTTGCTATAACATTTTAATCTAATAAATGCGTGTTTTATATATAAGTTTTTAATTATTACGTTGGTGCAAAATTAACGTCGTTTTTATAGTTGACCGTCAAAAAACGACATTATTTTTGCACCAACCTAATAATACGTTCTACTAAATTTTTTATTTAATAAATTATTTGGTTTGTAACGAAGTGATCATTTTTATTATTATGCTTTCTCCTTCAACGTTTTCTCCATTTCCTTTCTTTCTTCGTTAGTTTACAAACATATTATATATTTTAGTTATCGCTATACTTTGATGACTGGCTTCATATGTTCCTTCCTATTTTTCATTCGGTTCTGGGAGGATTTCAACGATTTTAACACTTAAATAACAAAATAAATATAAATAACAAAAAAAAAATGGGTTGATTTATGTTTTAACATTTTTACCGGATTGAAATTCTTTTCGAAAGTCGTTTTTTAAATGCTCACTAAGGTTCTTTTCATGACATTAATTTCAGATACTAAAGCCAGCGCTTTTGCTATAGCATTTTAACGTAATACTAACGTGTTTTTATGTATCTAATGTAAAATATATTACAATATTTCAAAAAATATTCTTTTCGAATGACATTTTTTAAATGCTTACTAAGGCTTTTTACACGATATTAATTTCGGACACTAAAACCAATGGTTTTGCTACACCATTTTAACGTAATACTACCGTTTTTTTTTTGTTTTTTGTTTTTTCATTTATTAAATGTAAAAAAAATATTACAATATTTGAAAAAATATTCTTTCCGAAAGTCGATTTTTCTTAAAAAATAACCGACATGTCACATTTTTCGTTTGGCGTTTCAACTTCTTTCCTTCATTTTTACTGTGTTTTTGTTTACTCACACCCACGCACATAATACAAGCAACATTCCTTCTTTCGTTCCTGCTACGGTACCTGAAACTGAAGGATGTTGTAGAACGTTATAATTAAAAAGTGATCCCCAACGTAAAAAGTCTTTAAATGAGAATTGATAGCAAAATGTTCCGCTTACGAAACATGACTTCCTGTTTTAGTTTTAAACAAATAAACAACTTGCGCATATTTTATACTTGACAGAAAATTGCAATATTTAATTATATTTTGCGTAAATGTTTGAACTGCACGCCTATAGAACTCGCTTCCGATTGCATGCTTTCCAGCTAACTACAATCTGATTGTCTTCAAATCCAACGTAAACAAGTTCTTGATGAACCGTCCCCCTAAGTAATCCAATTTAAAAAATTCCCACTTCTTATGTTTGCTACGCTATAATCACATTGATTAATGCATACCCATTAACCCCTATCCTCGAGTGGTCTCCGGGCCTTGATAAGCCTGTGTAAAAGAAAAGAACTATAACAATATATGAGGTGCTTTTAATAAGTTTCCAGACTATTTATGTACAGACATTTAAATTTGTTATAGACTCTTCAAAAATTCAGTATGTTATTGCTATATATCTTATAAGATGACTGACCATATTTTATGATCATGTTAAAATGAACAATTACAACAGGAATTGGGATACACCTTACTAAAGCCTGAATGTGATAGCTGGTAAATTTTCAAAGTGCGATCTACACTTGAGGATACATTAGAAAAACTACATGCAAAAACATTCTATTTTAAACTCGGACAAAATGCCACTGAAACGTTTATAGAGACAATAAGTGCACAGTTTGATGTCAGTGTGGGAACTGTACACAAATATTCGCGAAAAAAGATAATTCGAAATTTGTCCTCAGGCGTCGTATCTCTAATATGTTACCTAGCATCTTCTCTCCTTTTGTTATGAGAAGCATTAGGCTTCGAGATACCCAGGTATAAAGAGTTTACTTATCCTACACACTGAATTGATGCAACATCCATACTGAATAAACAATTAATCTATGCGCATTAATACATATTTTTTGTACTGTCGTTTTTATTCTTTATTCTATATATATATATATATATATATATATATATATATATATATATAACTTTTTAACGGTACAGAAACGATATATATATATATATATATATAACTTTTTAACGGTACAGAAACGATATATATATATATATATATATATATATATATATATATATATATATATATATATATATATATATATAACGTGTTGAAAATAATACATGAACAAACCCTAGGCGCTCCTTTCATCAACAAAATTGTCAGGAGTTAATCGTTGGAAATCAAAAGATGCAAATTAAATAATGCGAATTAAAAATGTATTTCCCCGACTATTTGCTCTTGCGTAATACTTTAATTAATTGTTTTGCATCATTTGATATTCAACGATTAACTCCTGATGAGTTTGTTGGTGAAAGGAGTCCCTAGAGTTTGTCCGTATATCATTTTCAACGCGCTATATATATATATATATATATATATATATATATATATATATATATATATATATATACTGCCATGAATATCGGTACATCTGGATCTTTCCTCCTTACAAGATTATGGAGAAACGTCAAAAGGTACACCGAAAGCCTCATGTATGTTCAGTAAGATGACTCATCAGATTATTATTATTATTATTATTATTATTATTATTATTATTATTATTATTATTATTATTATTAATCGAAAATTTTTGCAAGGCACACTCAGGTACTTCAAACAATGTATATTGTTTTTGCGGGACTTATTAATATGCATATATATATATATATATATATATATATATATATATATAGAGAGAGAGAGAGAGAGAGAGAGAGAGAGAGAGAGAGAGAGAGAGGAGAAAGAGAAAGAGAGAGGGGAGAGAAGGGGAGAGGGAAGAGGTGGGTAGCGACAGATCGACAGACAGACGAAGACAGTGATATAGATCAAACGCAAACCTCTCTCTCTCTCTCTCTCTCTCTCTCTCTCTCTCTCTCTCTCTCTCTCTCTCTCTACATGTTTATTGATTTGTTTCAATTATTTGTTCCCTATTCGTTCTGATTGTCCTTTACTTGCAAAGAAAAGAAGAAAGAAAGAACGCAACTCCGTTTCTCTATAAACTGACGTACGTCGACTGTTTGCAATAAAATTATGTGGCGTTCGTTTCAGAAAAATCTTCACTTGATCATCATCCCCCTATTCAATCTTTCCTCCATTTTGTTTGGATAGATGTATAGATATCGACGATGATATATTACATAGATAGATAGGGATATATATATATATATATATATATATATATATATATATATATATATATATATATATATATATACACAAAAACACACACACACATATATATAAACATATATATATATATATATATATACTAGCAAAAGTACCCGTCGTTGACTGGGTTCAAATACAGCCTACAGAAAATGGACTCTGATTTATGAAAGTATGATAGGCTATGAAAACGAAGGGTTGTAAAGAGATAGCTTCGAATTTGGTGGTATCAAAACCAAAGCAAAATATGATGAAAGTAAAAATAAAATAGATAAACCCCATAATTTATAATACCATACCTGTTCACACTGAAACACTTATCACAATATTCTGTGGATCTATATTAAAAAACCTTGTTAAACTTTGTGACATATTTCCATTCTTTGGAGGTCAGGTGCGAACAAACACCCCATGATTTTATTATACCATATTTCTTCAAACTGAAACATAATTATCAAAGTATACTAACGCAGATAGATATGAAAAGTCTTTATTAAAGTGTGTGCCTATTTCCATTCTATGGAGGCCAGGCGCGAGCGCAGGCCCCACAATTTTATTATACCATCCCTATTTAAGTTAAAACATACTTATCAAAGTATTCTTATGTACATCTATATCAAAAACACTTGTAAACGGTTTATTTTTTATTCTTAAATTTTTTTATTTCCATAATTTGTTGACCAGGCGCGAACACAGACCCCAAAATTTTAATGAACCACCGTTCTGCCAGATCAAACATACCTATTCCTGTGTCTCGATACATCTTCTATCATTATATGTAATCAGTTTTTTAAAATAGTCAACCATGTAGGAACCTATTCTTGACCAGACACACACACACACACATTCAGCTGCATATATATATATATATATATATATATATATATATATATATATATATATATATATATATGACTCTTCAGGCTTATCCTAGAGTGGATGAAACGCGAAATATTCAGTGTAGCTTAACCGCCATATATATTTTATAACTTATTAACTAGCTCTACCTACGTATTGAGCACTTTTGAAGTTAATACTTAAAGTTTACGCATAAATTTATACTTTCGTATATTAAATTTATGTGAGTAAATGAAGTAGTTATATATATATATATATATATATATATATATATATATATATATATATATATATATATATATATATATGTAAAGAAAGATAGATAGAAATGTAGAACCTATGATCGAGCTAATCATTGTTTTTCCGTATCCGGCATTGCCCAGTATTAAACGTGGCGTTAAATTTCTTTTTAAAAAACTGAGAAAAGGAACTGATATATGGTCATGTCAATATTGTTTTTTTTTCTAAACACTTCACTTCTTGTAAGTAAAAACAATATGCGATCTGAGATCGAAACCGAAAACTAAATACAATTACTCAAGCACAAAAACCATTAGAGCGGCTTGATATAATTTTTACAAAATGTTTTCAAACCTACTTATTCGTGACATAAGCAAGCTGTCATGCGCCGTCGTGAAAAAGTTGAAAACAAATAAAAATTCGATCACGCCCACGTACAAATTTTAAAATTGTGACCCCCTTAGCAGCCCTTTTTTTGGATAAAACCGATTAAGAAGTTTTCCATGTGACTGAATACTGTATATACCAGATTTCAACTTGTAGCACAAAAAATTCACATTCCCTTAAGAGAAGATAACATTTATTCTCCTAACGGCTGGTATCTTTTGAATTGAAAGCCATGTTTAATTTCAGAAGTGTTTCCGATGGGCAGTTAATCTGTATAAGTCCTGGAGATGAAAAACAGTTTTGAAAAAGTTTTGAAAAACAGTTTTGAAAAAGTTTTGAAAAACAGTTTTGAAAAACAGTTTTATGTGAGTAGCTAATTTGTATACATATTGACCTTTAAAAGTTTGCAGACAAAAAGCAAAGATCTTTCACATGTGGACGCGAAAAGTTGTTTGCAGGAATTCTAAAAGGCCCAATATTTTTATGGAACGTGGCTCCATTTGATTTGTCAGGTCCTACCACCAGTGTCTGTGAGTAGAACCTTCCGATTTTCTTTAGTCATACTCCTTTATTATATCAAAATATTGCAACAGTACTCTATTCGAGTAACAAATATACACAAACGGAATCTTACAGAGTGAAACGATAAAATTGTTGCCCAGAAGAAAACAACACTACAGCCTTATTTTTGATTTGATTGAAAAAATCAATTCAGGTAACTCGATTATATAGTAAGGCTGACATCTAATCAGTGTAGCCGCCTTCAGCCTCAATCACAGCCTCAGCGTATGGCGGGGATCGGGCTGGCTTTGGTGTTCTGGAAAGTCATGCTGGCGATGTTCTCGATGTGTGATCAAACGAAATAGTTTAGCAGGTTCAGGTCGGAGGAAGAGGGGGGGCCAGTGAGAGAAGGTTACGAAATCGTAGCAATTCTTCTAAAGCCAAGCCTATATCCCTTTGGAATTGTGGGCAGGCGCAGAGTCCTACTGCCACACCCAGGATTGTTAGCGGCCACCTGATTACATCAGGGGGTTACAACAGTCTTCAGTACATCCAGGTAGACTTTGTTGCTTTTAAGCCGACTTTAACCACACCAAACACCATAACCGTGTAGCCAGAGAACTTTGTTGTCATCACCCTGAGCACGTCCCTGTTATTCGTGGCAATCCAGCGATGCATTTTAAGGGTGCTGGCAATGGTTTTGTTGTCATAACCTCGATCGGTAGAGAACAGGAGTTGTACAACGCCGCATCTCTGATTTCGCTCGTTAAACATTGTGTCATTTCACACATGATAGAAGGCTCCTATTGCTGTTGGCATTTGTACACAACTGGCCAACTAGGAGATGGTCTGCAATAAAAAAAAATAATAAAACCGGTTTTCATCAAACTATGTTGTCTTTTCTAGGGTGACAACTGTATCGTTCCACCCTGTATTTACTGCGCGACTGTCTTTTATATTTGGAGTAAAATGCGTATGTAGAACCTTGACATATGTGAGAAAACTGATAAGTAATAACGCAAAAGTTTTGGATTTAATTAAGTGGAAACGAAATAGTGGGGTGTCTAAGGTAGAGAGTAAATAGTATAAATAAGCAGAAAAGAGGGAGAACTAAAGCGATTAAGGTGATATAATACAAAATTGGCATTATCGCATAATGGATAGAAGTGGAATGTGATAGGGTTGGGATTTATCAATGATACATTAGGGAGAATGTACATAAGCTCCACCTATTAAAAAATGTCTCTATTTCTTATGGGTTTCCTTCCATATGATGATTGCAACGTCTTGTCAGACGAGTGCCACTCCCTCAGACATTTAAAATCCATGAGTCCAAATGCCTGAGGTAGTATCTATACAAAGATGATGTTACAGAGTCTTAGCTTTGTACGACAGCTAAGTCTCTCTCTCGGTTCAAAATGTTGAGATCCAACAACAAGCAAGAGCAAGATAGCCAGCAACAAGTTAAACTGCAGACCAGCTTAATACGGGTACTGGTCTCCCGCTTTATGGCTTTTTAAATCAGAGATTTGCTTCTCCTGGAAAGGTTGCCTTCACCACGGCTTACGGGAGCCCACTCCACCCCAATACACATATAAACACACACAAATATACACGGTGCTAGTTGGCCGTTGACCCAGAAAAAGAGTTCATTCGCCCTTTGGAAGGTCTTGTTTTTAATCCTTCAGGAAGACTAGCCACCCTCCTCACCAAACAAGTATGGTGAGGGAACCAGTTTAGTCGCCGGTGACCCGACCATGAGGCAGGTAGTACTGGGTTACATGGTACCAGTAGACTATGACATGACCTGACATATATTCCATATATATATATATATATATATATATATATATATATATATATCCTTGTGGCCATGTCACTTGTAAGGATACTGAAGAAAAACGTTTCATCTGGGCTTACGTTATCCGCCTGATAGTCAGGGGCACGAACCTTGGATTAACCACTAAGGAGACTGTCCTATCAGCAGGTTCAAAGTACCAGGGCTTCTGTATTGCCATTTGGTGAATGGATTTTGGACCATGCAGTAGTTTCTTGCGGGGCGTCTCGATGCCATACTAGTGGGTAATTGTTACGGCTTTACCTTATCCTGTGCTACAAAAAGATCCTGTCTTTTTCTCTCTTACTTTCCCTCTCTGTCCTGCTCTAACCAAGTCTGTCGACCTGTTCCACAAATCCCAAAGCCTCAACATGACATATCTCCAGAAAAAACACGAATAAACCTAGAACCCATCCTCCAACGTAGACCCCTACTACCATGTCTCCTTCTCCAACATCAGGGGGTCTATATTTCAACCTTCCAGAGGTTGAAACCCAATTACAGGAGACGAAACCGGACATATTATTTCTAAGCGAAACTGGCATAAGGCCGACCACTTCCCTTGATGAGTTCATAATTAAAGGATACTCCAACCTAACATCTAAATCTGACCCCCAAGATCGCTATGGGTGTGAAATACGTGCCTACATTAAAGATGGCTTTCCATGTGGTAGGGATATCCCCAAAGAAGACCCTAATTTACCTTATATGTGCTTCCGGGTTGCACTTGCTTACACCACCGCATTTATATTTGCCCTCTGTCGCCCCCACAATAGTGGGGTTACTATATTTAAGAGTATACCTGAGAAAATTGACCACATCCTGTATGTTCATCTTCGGCTAACATTCATATTTGCGATGACTTCAATGTCCATAATGTGGAATGGCTTACCCACTCAAATAAGACAGATGATAAGGGGAGGTTCTGTCATGATTTTGCCATTGCCTATGACCTCACTCACACGAACCCACCCTTGTGCCCGATACTACCGGTCAGTATTCAAGCCTTCTAGATCTTTTTCTCACAACTTCCCCTGAGCTATGTTCATGTTCCGTTCTATCTCCTCGTATGCTCCGACCACTCCATTGTATTAGTTAAGATAAAAATGAAATGTAATAAGACTTCAGACGTACCCCTCCACCGTACTGTATATCGGTACTCTGGGATAGCTTCCGTACATTTATATCTGATCTACATCTGCATACCATGTTTAAAAAGGATGTGTCCTCCATAGTATCAGATCTGACCGAATGGATAATTGTAGCCATAGACCGATTCATACCATCCAAAAAATTCCAACAAAAACCTAACAGCCAGTCATGGTTCTCCCCTGAATGTGCTGCTGCCATCGCGCACAGAAATCACTTTTCCATAGCTACCAACGTAATAGATGTACTGAGACTAAAGCTGCTTTCAGGACTGCCAGCAACCACTGTAAAAGAGTAATAAAAAATGCAAGAGAGCTATATGCTCAGTCGGTTAAATCCAAAGTAGTTGAGCAGCGGCTTGGTTCTCACCAGTTTTTGCAAATAGCAAACAGGTTCCTGAACAGAAGCATGCGTTCTATCCCAACCATCATCAATGGACCTGAGGCCATCTCGTCACCATCAGACAAGGCTAGTATTTGTCAAGAACTTTGCAGCTAATTCTACTCTATGCGACGAAGGCCATCAGCTCCCCGTATTCTCTCCTATAACAAACAACACGCTATGCAACATACAAATATCTGCTGCTATGCTGGCAGTGAATTAACAAAGTTTTGACATTGCCAAATACCTAAGCTCAATTTGTTTACTCAAAGAGCATCGCTTCATACGCTAATAGTAATTTGTATCACTTCCCAATATGCTCAACTCAAGATAGGGAACATTATAGTATATATATATATATATATATATATATATATATATATATATATATATATATATATATATATATATATGATAGGGAATTAAGAGATGTGACTAAAAATCTCTCTTTCTCTCTCTCTCTCTCTCTCTCTCTCTCACACACACACACACACACACACATGCATTTTTTTATTTATCTCTTTATACTATTCTATATTTTCTAGATGGTGAAAAGTTTTAACTATTTTCCCTATAATTCTAGCTTTTGAACGACATTTTCCCGCCGAGTTTTGTTATGTAAATTTTGACTCGGAGAAAGAAATAGTTTTCCTTTTCTCCGCCATTTTTCTTTTCATTACAAATATCCTGTGTCATATGCGCTTATCGTTCCACGCTTCCTTAACGTGCTTAGCTTCGTAATAGCAACGCTGAGCCCCACTTTTTTATTTTTACTTATACAATATCTATATAAGACGCAATAAGGATTGAGAGGGAAAAGAGAGAAAAAATGAGATATATAATATGATCACTTTAGTAGAATGTTGTTTCGTCTTGTCAATGATCTCGAAAAAAATATGGCTACCATAATTGTGTTTCCTTTTGACTTCTATTTCTGTATCATTGATATACTACTTGCAGATCTCTGTGTGTATGTATGTACGTATGTATGTATGTATGTGTGCATGTATGTATGTATGTATGTGTGTATGTATGTCTGTCTGTATGTATGTGTGTGTATGTATGTATGTATAATGTATGTGTGTATGTATGTCTGTCTGTATGTATGTGTGTGTATGTATGTATGTATGTATGTATGTATGTATGTGTCAGGTCATGTCATATGCTACTGGTACCATGTAACCCAGTACTACCTGCCTCATGGTCGGGTCACCGGCGACTAAACTGGTTCCCTCACCATACTTGTTTGGTGAGGAGGGTGGCTAGTCTCCCTGAAGGATTAAAAACAAGACCTTCCAAAGGGCGAATGAACTCTTTTTCTGGGTCAACAGCCAACTAGCACCGTGTGTGCTTGTGTGTATGTATGTGTGTGTTGGGGTGGAGAGGGCTCCCGTAAGCCGTGGTGAGGGCAACCTTTCTAGGAGAAGCAAATCTCTGATTTAAAAAGCCATAAAGCGGGAGACCAGTACCCGTATTAAGCTGGTCTGCAGTTTAACTTGCTGCTGGCTATCTTGCTCTTGCTTGTTGTTGGATTTCAACATTTCATTTTGAACCGAGAGAGACAGACTTAGCTGTCGTACAAAGCTAAAACTCTGTAACATCATCTGTGTATAGCTACTCCCTCAGACATTTGTCTATTAAATGTGTCCTGGGGCGATGGAAGTCATTTTTTGGCTCATGGACTTTAAGTGTCGGAGGGAGTGGCACTCGTCTGACAAGACGTTGTAATCGTTGTGTATCTATCTATCTATTTATTGTATAAAAGGAACTGAAAGGAATTGAAAGAGAGTTGTAATATACTACATGTGAGCGCGAGGGAAAGTGTCATCAGCAACAGTAGTCGAACGATGCGCATATGCAAATTAGGAAGTATGAGCGAGAAGAATAAAGAAAGGAAAAGAGAAAAAGGACACTATGTGCTCGGAGCAGAAACAAAGTGGACGTCGAAGAAAATGGACCTGTAAAGTGAAGGCACGAAATTGCTAGCTGTGGCCTGCATGAGGTCGGAGAGGAAAAGTGTACACCGGGCAGGATGTAAAGCGGTGTTGAAACACTTGTAATGGTAATAAAATACTTTTGTTAAAAAAAGAAAAAATATTGACCCGGAATTTCTTTCTTTTTATCTTTACTCTGCATGCGTGTTCCTACGACAATTGTAATATGCACGTTACAGAGTGCATTCCCTATTGACTCTTAAACGGGTGGGCCGATTGTTTTTTAATTTCACACAAATGTACTTTATGTGCTTGGCAGTGTTCTTAGATAGGTTTTGTATCGAAATGTGTTCGATAAGTATGAGTAATCGATAATCGAAAAATAATCCAATGAAAGAAGGAACAGGAGAGTTTGACTATTACGCCTTTTCCAGCTCAACACCACGAGTGCATTTGAAAAAGGACCGACATATAAAATAAACAGTAGATTCTTTAATATGACAGGGGCGCGTTCGAAATGACTGTTCCTGTTAAGATTACAAGTAAACCATGATATTTGACTTTTGCATTTTAAACTGTAATTCAAGCCATTATCACCGCACAAGTAGAAAAATCAACAAATAAATATATAATCAACGATCGGTTCTTTGATATGGTAAAGGCTCGTTCGAAATGAATGTTTCTGCTTAGAGCACAACTGAACCCTGATACTTGACTTTTGCATTTTCAATTTTAATTCAATTCATTATATAAAAAATAATTGTATAAAATCAACAGTAGATTCTCTACAGTGCAATGTAGACTACAACAATGTATTGTGGACGAAGCCATTGCAGGGGGGCATACAAATTTCTTCCGGGTGTGTCTTAGTGGATTCCTAATAAGAACAGACAATTAATCAAATTGATGGGAAAATGGTTGATGTCACTGATGCCGATGACAATAAAAAAATCTTAAAAGCATGACACATTCGTTGATCCTTGTTCAATCCCGGGCAAGGTCGGGTTTCTTTGCGCATATATATATATATATATATATATATATATATATATATATATATATATATATATATATATATATATATATATATATATATAAACAGAATTAAAACAGTTTTTATCATTGTTTAAAATGTCTAAAGAAGAAAGATGCAAAATTAATCGAATTATTTTCTGAATTTTTTGTCGCTTTGAATATTTGTCTAATCGTCTTTGCGGCGTGCGGTAACTCATACATACGAGGGGCGTGCAATAAATAATGCCCCTGACCCATTTCCTATAGCAGTAGAGCAACGAAACTCGGCACAGTTATTAGTCTTTCTCTACATAGGAACCACCCAGAGTTATGTATTTCTCCCATCGTTTGATGCAGCTCTGGAGACCGTTTTTGTAGAACACCCCAGGTTGGTCCTCCAACCACGACGTGACTTCAGAAATCAAGGCTGCATCATCTGGGGAAGCTTTCCTTTCAAAAACAACTTCATGGCTGGGAAGAGGTGAAAGACAGAGGATGCAAGGTCAGGAGAGTAGGGAGGATGGGGTAGGATGTCATATCCACACGCCCGTGCTTTTGATCTGCGAGTTGTGGACCGCAGCGTTGTCCTGTAGGAGGAGGGTACCTTTGCTGATTTTGTCCCGCCTCTTGAGTTTGATAGCTTCCCTTAATTTCCTCAAAAGTGAAGCATAATAGGCTCCTGTAATTGTGGCACCTTTGGCAGGAAATCTGTCATCACTACTCCGTCCTGGTCCCAGAAGACTGTGAGCATGACCTTGCCAGCGGAGGGCTGCACCCTTGCCTTCTTTGGAGGTGGTGAGTCCAAGTGCTCCCACTGCATTGACTGGGCTTTGATCTCTGGATCATAGTGATAACTCAGGTTTCATCCTGTGTAATCAGTCTTTTGAAAAACTTTGACTCATCTTCTTGGCACATCTCCAAATTCATCCTCGAACACTCGACGCGTTTTTGCTTCTGGAATTGTGTTTCTTTCATTTCATCAAAAGTCTCCTGTGGTGTGCGTCCTTTCAAATACAAAAAGCGGATGACTGTTCGATATTCAACAGGCTCCATTTCACACCTGACTTAGTTCAAACACCTATAAAAACGAGACCACAATTAGTTCAGAGCTGTAATTTGCCACATAATCCGTAGAGATATAAATCATTGCACATGCAAAATTTCAGCTAGATCAGCCAATTGGAAGTGGGTCAGGGGCATTACTTATTGCACACCCCTCGTATATATATATATATATAAATATATATATATCACTACTTGCATGCACGATTTTTTTAATCCTTTTTAAGATTTTTTGGCGTATTTTTTGCGATATTACAATTTCGAAGCATTATAATATAAATATATATATATATATATATATATATATATATATATATATATATATATATATATATACATTATAATGTTTCGAAATTGTAATATCGCAAAAAATACGTCAAAAAATCTTAAAAGGGATAAAGAAAAATCGTGCACACAAGTGGTAATATATATATTGAGCATTGTCCTTGCATAAACATTCTAACTTTCATAGATATATATCTATATATATATGTATATATATATGTATATATATATATATATATATATATATATATATATATATATATATAAGTGAGAATGTGTGTAAGGACATTTCCCAACCTATATACTCAACGAATTTTTTATCTACAGATTTGAAATTTGGTATATAGGTTATTCCGGCATGTGGAAAACTTTTAAATAAGTTTTCGTCCAGAAAAATTACTTTTAAGGAGTCAAAATTGTAAAATTGGTACGTGGAAGTCGTTGGATTTTTATCTCTTTGCTAACAGTTTTACGATTGCGCATGCGTGAATGGTTCATATTACAGATTCTTTATATAAAGAATAAGTCCGTTTAAAAACACATTTTAAGGGACGTGTCACGCTGGCCGAATGGTGATCGTACTTGACTCACTGACTTTAGATTTGGGTCTCGATCTCATCTCGAGTATTTTTATTTTTATTACAAGAAGTGAACTGTTTAGGGGGAAAAAACCACAATACTCGCATGCACATTTCTCAGTTTCTGCATTAAGTAAAATATAATATTTATGCGTATTTTACGACTGGGCAACGCCGGGTGGTCTACTAGTATATATATATATATATATATATATATATATATATTGCAAAGTAGTATGAATTTATTATAGTTGTGTTCAAAAGGAAAAATAATTAAAAAAATGAAAAAAAAGAACAGAATTAAAACAGTTGTTAAAAATGTCTCAAGAAGAAAGATGCAAAATTAATCGAATTATTTTCTGAATTTTTTGTCGCTTTGAATATTTGCCTCATCGGCTTTGCGGCGTGCGATAACTTTCATCTTTTTGTATTTAATTCAATTACCCCAAAATGACAGGCTTGAATCTACTTCACCATTCTACGGCTTCATTGTCCTTGCAAGAACGTCGTATGCAAATTGTCCATTGATACGTTTGTCGCTTGAAGGTCTGAAAGATATGTTTCTGTTTTGCGGTTGTTATCGAAATATCAGTGGTTGAAGTGTTGGAAGGCGGTCGAAGAAAGAGAAAAATTTACCTGCTCTGTTTCTGAAAAACGGGTTACGTGAAATTCAATTCTTTTGAGTATTTATTGGGTACAAAAGAAGCGCAGTGGAATTAGTATGTTAAAAAGGTTCTTGCGGAATTTTTACTTTTGATTTCAAATGATGTATTTTCAAATAAGCTTTCGTTTTCGTCTTACTTTATATATTATTTTAAATAGCGGTTTTCGCTCTCTCTCTCTCTCATCGTTTAAATTACAATCGTTTTAAAACAATAATGTCTTCTTTTAAGAACGTTTAATACAAGATGGAGGAGAAAGCAAATTCGCACAAATTTCTTATTTCAATTCAAGCTAGGCCGAAAATCTACTGAAATAGCTCGCGATATCAACTAAGCATTTGGCCCAGGAACCGCTACTGAACGCACAGCACGATGGTGGTTTAAGAAATTTCGTGGCAGCGACGAAAATCTTGAAGATGATGAGCGTAGTGGGCGGCCATCGGATGTTAGGTAGACGCTGATGAAGCTCCTCGACACTTCCCAAAGCCAGAATTGCACCAAAAGAAGGCCATGCTGACGGTTTGGGCCTCTGCGACCTATCTTATCCATTACAGTTTTTTTTTAATGCAAGCGAAACCATTACAACAGAGAAGTACTGTCAACAAATAGATGAACTACATCAGAAACTTTGACACCAACACTTAGCATTAGTCAACAGAAAAGGCCGAACTATTCTCCACGACAATGCTCGATCCCACTTTGCTAAACCGACCCTGCAGAAGTTGAACGAATTGGTCTACAAAACTCTGCCTCATCCTCCATACTCTTCAGATCTCTCATCTTCTTACTTCCACTCTTTCAAACATCTCGACAAATTTCTGCGTGAGAAATACTTTAAAAACCTAAGCGATATCAAAGACGCCTTCAACGACTTCATCGCCACCAGAGCGCAAGATCTTTACTTTACACTTGTTTTCCGTTGGCAAAAGTGTGTTCTGATAGTGCTTATTTTGATCAGTAAGTGTTTGTTTGAGCCGAAATATGTTCATCTGAATAAAAAAGTTACAAACCGCAAGAACTTTATTGTCAACCAGATAATTACCTTGGTGATTATGTGGTAAATGCATGTCTCCGACTTGTTTTGTATCAATCTGAAAGCCACATAAAAATGGAAAAAATATGACGCTCTCGTTGAGCGTTTCTTTGTGATCTTCGTATTGACCAAAGTAAGCGTGCTGTGGATATGGAGCGAACACATTGTCCAAGAGTGTTTTGACAGTTTGTAACACGAGTTTGTAACACGATAATTGTAACACAATAGGTTGTGAACGCGGGGTGAGTTACTTGGTTCGTTGTGGGAACTGTTGTTACGTCCTTTGCATATTAACCAGATCCCAGGTGTTGTATTCCCGTGGGTGTGTATATATTATGTACAGATACACGCGTGTATGTAACGATTGTCGTTTTGAATGTGCGTCCGTTCTTCATACATGTATTTACGTGTGATCACCTAGTTTTCAAAATGTCAGAAAACAACTTATCTGATGTAAATTGACATATAACGACAAATAAGGAACTGAATAAACATCTTTGTCTTTTGCCAGACAAAAGAAGACAGACCTTCAACAAAAGAGACGAGTTCTATTCTATAAGGTTACGACATTCGGACAATTAGGGAACACATTTGGTCCATTTTGGTTCTTGTTGGACGGAAAGCTGCAGCAAAAATTCTACCACAAACAACAGGCCTCCTTTTTTTCGGCAACGTTTATTCCATAACATTGGTCCAATCTTTGATAGGTTGAACGCTGATAGAGTCCTGTCTACATCTTAGTTATCGGTTTTGCTTCTGCTGAGTGCCATCCTATCTGTTGAGCGTTACTCTTGACCGCCGATTACGGACTCTACTATCTTTCTAAAGTTTCTATAAACTCGTTATGCCATGTATTTACGTAATCAAATATCCTTGCCTTGTCTTTTGCCACGTATATTTGTTTATTAAAACCAAACATTCCGATCCTATTTTATTAAACATCCTACTAAACATTTTATTGTTTTACATATTTCTGGCTTAATTATTTATACATTAAATTACAGTCCTATTTCAAAACATACTTCTGTTATTAAAACACTGTTATTTCCATAACATTGTCAGCAGTTCAAATGTCGGTCACTGAACACTCTACCTGAGACATCCGACGTTGCCCGAGCAAAATATAATACTGTCACACTTAATCTACGTGTGATCACCTAGTTTTGAAAATGTCACAAAACAACTAATCTGGTGCATGTTCACATATAACGACAAATAAATGACGGAATAAACATCTTTGTCTCTTGTCATGCAAAGGAAGACATACCTTTACAAAAGGAACGAATATCATTCTATTGCGTTACAGCATCCGGCCAATTAGGGAACACGCTTAGCCGATCTTTGATCTTATTGAACAGAAAGCTGCAACGAAAATTCTACCACAAACAACAGATCTCCGGTTTCTTTTCGGCAACCTTTATTCCAGAATGTTCTCTCCATCTTGGAAATGTTAAATACTGATACAGTTCTGTTTTCATTTTATTCCGTCTATCAACCTTCTCGTTACATATTCTACTAACTTTCTAAAGTGTCTCTAAACTCGTTTCGTCATATATTTACGTAATCAAATATCTTTGCCTCGTATTTTGTCACGTATCTTTGATTATTAAAGCCAAACATTCTGATCCTATTTTATTAAACACCCTTCTAAACATTTTATCGTTTTACATATTTCTGGCTTAATTATTTCTACATTAAATTCCAGTCCTATTTCAAAACATTCTTCCGTTATCAATACACTTTGTTATTTCCATAAACTTTACCATCAGTTCAAATGTCATTCATTCATCTTTCCATCAGGAAAACTGATGTTGCTTATTCATATTCGAGAGAGAAGGCCGGTGAACATGACAGCGTGACGTCATTACCAGATCAACATTTAGGTAAAGGGTGCCTAAAGTTTCCTGTGTTTAATCACGTGGCCATAAAAAAAAATTTTTCGTTGCCTTAGAGAATGACGGTAGTAATTTTATGAAGTTGTCCAAACGTGCATGTTTTTTTCTTCTCCTAAAAAAAACAATTCTCCATTTGAATAATTATATAATTACAATTATTATAATTGCACATTGGGATTATTTTAATCTAACAAAATATAACGGTAAGTGAACTAGTTTTTTTAAACTTTTATTTCTATCGAAGAAAGTCGAATATTTCATTTTATTTATTTTTAAAACTGCAAAACAAGCAATTTTTATATGGGAATATTTGTCAGCCCTTTCTTTTAATAATAAAATTTTCATTGAGTATTTCCAAGTATTTTAAAGTTAGAAGCATTTTTCATGCCAGTTTTTTGTTGTTGTTGTTTTTGTCGTTTTGTTTTTTAGGGTTTTTTTGTTTTGTTTTTTAACTAAAACAATCGATGAATTCAATATTTTAGCACCGGGCGTAATTTATGTCTTTGAAATATATTTAAACCTTAAAGTTTTTGTTTGTTTGTTTTGTTACATGATAAGGGCTGTCCCCTTTTCATGTAAGTATAAAAATAGAGAGATTTAGTTAAAATGAAATAGAATAGACGAAATTCGAACCTCGTAATTTAGGTTTAGAAATAGATTACGATAGAGAATTAGCAAATGGAATGTAAAAACAAACCATTGTTTAGCTTAGAGATAAAATAGTTTTAAGAAAAGGAATGCAGCTATAGGATAATTTAATAAACATGTTTCTAACATATTGGAAATATAGGTTACTGGAAATATAGGTTAAAATTCCTTTTGTAAACAAAGGAAAAAGTTTTGGACACGCATTTCCAGAACACGTGAAAGAAGACACATGTTTTAACATGTGTATGACGTCATGGAAAATGGGAAGTTCTCGATATAGTTAGAAACTTTAGAGTTAAGCAGGGGAGTCTGAGAGAGAGTCTGAGAGAGAGTCCGAGGGCGACAGACGACAGTCTGGAGTCGAGAGATGGGAGTCGAACGTCTGGAAGCGAGACAGTCACCTTTGAAACATAGAATGTAAAACTTTGAATTCCTGACTAAGAAAACCACGACCGGTCGGAGAAAAAATAAACCCATCATGTGTTTTTATAAACGTCGTCTTTGTGTTGTAATTCTACCAAAAGGTAAAGTGAAAATTGTCATTATATGTCTTATATATCATGTGTTTTAAAATGTCTTTAAATACACAATGTCTCGACATCTCATATCTCCAATGTGAACACTAAGACTGTCTCAACACTATCTCCTCACTCAAAGAGCTTCTACACTTCTAAGTATGAACATTTTATATATATGAATCTCTTAATAAGACTCTCTAAGACTCTAAGACATCACTTTTAATAAGACTTAATAATAATAACAACAACAACAAGAATAATAAGATTTAATAATAATAATAACAAAATATAACAGTTTTATAACATTTTATCTGTAAATAATTAACATGATTGAAATGGGAAATGAAATAGGAAATTCTCTATTCTTCCTCGAGACATATGAACATAAATTCATCTTAGAATTTCATTAACTAATCAGTTTCAATTAAAGTTTTGATATCAACTAAAAATAAAGATTACATTAGATTTTAGTTAACATATTTTCTTGTGTTTATCTTATAAACAAATATTGTTTGTTTTTGTGTCGTCATGCACCGTTCTAAAATAATAAGGTTATTATTTAGAAAGCCATTCTTAACAGGCAGCGGTCTTTCTAACTATTCTCCACTTTCACCTAACAATTTAATTTAAAAAAAGATATCATAAAAATTTAATTTCATTTGAAAATCCTATCTAAAATATAGCACGGTGCGTACACTGCACAGGCGACATTATTATTATTATTATTATTATTATTATTATTATTATTATTATTATTATTATTATAACAATAATAAAAAAAGGTACTTCACGGGGAACGTGGACCCTGCGTAAACAGGTTTTAATTTAATGGTTACTTCCTAAAATGCGCATGTGCAAAAGCTTTTTATTGGTTTATTTAATCACGAAAACGTTTTTGAAGGTACTATTTGAGAAAAAGAAAAGGCCAAAAGCATTATTTGAATATGTATGACAAAATAAAAAGATTTAGTGTGGTAAATATAATAATGAAAATAAATTAAAATAAAATGAAAATAAAATAAAAACAAGCACGAAATAAAATCTTATTCATTGTGCCACAGTTTGGCACATTTGTTTTATCCATTTATTGTTGTAGTAGTAGTAGTAGTAGTAGTAGTAGTAGTAGTAGTAGTAGTAGTAGATGTTGATGTGTTAGAAAAAAATGGAAACTGCTATGTCAAAATTAAATCAATCAAAGAGATGTAATACCTAATTAGAAAGCGGGTTAACGTGTTCGAAAGAAGTAGTGTCACAGGAAGTCTCGAATTCGACATGTCTTAGTCTATGAGAAGAGTGAACGTGTTTTCTAAGCACATGGCTCATCTACGAAGGTGTTATCTCTAATCTACAGGGTGCCTTCAATAAGTTTCCAGATTTTTTGTACAGGCTCATAAAAATTCAGTATGTTATTGCTATACATTTTATGAGATGACTGACCAATTTTTATGATTTCAGGTTCAAATGAACAGCTGCAGCAAGAATTAGAATACACTCTACTAAATCAATTAAAGAGAGGTAATAGCTTATTACAAATCGGGTTTACGCATCATTTATCTCCATGCAACACATCTTATACAAACATAGTCTCCTGTTCTGCATGCAGAATGACAGCATGTAACGAAGCGAGGTAGACGAATTCTACAGACTTTCAACCCAAACTAGTACTGCTGCGTTTCATTATATGGTTAAACTAACAGTTTCTCGAGTAGATTTCAACACACTGCTGTCAAAACTCATACCTGCAAAACTGAACACTCTGTTGTCAAAACTTCCAACTCCAAAACTTTTCAAACTCTTTCAAGTTGACGCGCACATGACTACGTACGTAACACGCCTTCTTCCAACTCGTTTCCTTGTTCGTTCACTTCTGTTTTTAGTCACCTGTCTCATTTGCATAGAAACGGCGACAGCCTACGTCGCTTATGTGACCGTCAACCATAAAACCAACTGGTGTCGCCATTTTAGCCTTTCTTTCTTTATTTCCTTTTTTTATTTTATTTTATTTATTTATTTTTGTTACACGACCAACCCTTTGAAACACGCATACATGCTAGCCAAGTAAGTTACGATTTTCCCTATAGATCAAAATAAGGCTGCAACCGTTATCGAAACGAAGCATCCTCGCCTGGCAATTCAACAAACCACTTTCGTAAAGATGGTACAGCGTTACATTAGGGAAAATCAATTCTTATTTAATATCGAAACACGATGCCCAAACGATTAAGTGATTGCAAATGGTCGATGTGCAACAGAGTACGTATCAGCGCGTGGGAAAGTATACGAAGGAGTTGTAAGATAGCTAGTTTGCGAGGATATTAGCAGCAGTAGCCGAAAAAAATCACATATACAAATTAGAACGTGTGTGCGGGCTCGCGCGACAAGAAAAAGAAAAAAGGACACCACGTGGTCAGCAGAAGAAAAAGTGCGGTTGAAAAAGATGGACGTGTGAAGTCGGAGTCAGTGGCAACTTTTAAGACTTTTAAAAAAAATACGATAATAAACAACTTGTGTTAAAAAAGAAAAAAAATCCGAGTCGTATTTATTCATTTTATGTTTACTTGTAACTGCGAGGGTTAGGGTTAGGGTAACTGCGAGGGTATCCACGTTACAGGTGTCCGATCGTTCCCGATATCTTTTTAACAATTATGTAGAGTTGAGTATGTCAGACATTGAAAATGGCGCAGATGAGTGTGATTCGCGGAAATACTCAAAAGTCACCCCTCCGACTATGTTTTTAGATTGTTTCAGATTAAGCTGACTAGAATTTTTTATCAATTTGTAGATTAATAACTTTCGATGAATCACAAAAATACGCTTAAAATTCTACATTTTAGGCGATTACGAGTGCACACCCTGCAAATCTTGGCGAAAATAAAAAGGAAAAAAAACAACAACAAATCACTGAATAATTAGGGTAAGGATCATTTTCGCATATATATTTAACGTAAAATTATCCCCAATTTCCAAGCTATTTAAGCTTTTTCTTTTGCCAGTAAACTAATTCATTACAACTTGCCCTAAAGTAGTTGAACCATGTGTAATCGCCTTTAAATGCAAAAATTCTCAAAAGAAAACGCATAGCATGTTTCTCCCACAGCAATAAAATAATTTGATAACTGCCTTCAAACGCAAGAAAAGCCCGGAGGTATGGGATCATTTTCAAGTGAAATTTCTTTATAAAATTGATTTCCTACCCTCAATCCTATGATAATTGTTGCTGTTTTGTCTTTTTTCTTCTTCTGTCTTTTTCAAGGAGTTCACATATGATTACATGAAAAGGTAGAATCTTATTGGGGGAGCAGAGGGTGTTATACAATGATCACTTGATCTGTGAATGTAGCGCGATGAATACTGGACAATAAAAACGATGTCAGGGAGAGTAGTCGACGAGTTATTTCCCTTTTATCGTTTTCCTGTCCGGCGACATCAAATCCCGAGACCCAAAATAACAAATCCGTTTTTATTGTTTAATTTATTTACATGTTAATATCTCAGTACCTTTAACGTACGTACGTGTGTCACGGTTTCCAGATTATAAATTATTCGATCGGGAGATCCTATTTATTAAAAAAGAGGGTAGAAGAGGATAACATACTGTTACATAATTTCCCCTTCTCATGTAAGTAAGAAGGCACACTAGATCAGTGAAAATGATATTAGGAAAAGGCTAGAATCGAACCCTGTACGCAAGTGTTAAAAGATAATGGATAAATGAAATCCTAGGAATGTAGTCGATTGTTTATTCTTTTAAAAATAACTAAATATTATTTATACCAGAGATAGAGAGATTGTTCATTCTTTTAGAAATAACTGGATATTAAATATGTCAGTTAAAAGAATGGACAATGCGAGTTTAAAAATAATGATTAAAAATAGGTTAGATATTGAACAATTAAAATTGGGAATTCTTTGTTTGTCAAAAGTGTGCTTGGGCAGACATATGTAAAATTCACGTCAAATTTAGTCACGTTGGTTAACAGCACACCTCTGGCGTTATAAACAAAGGAGATTCTCAATATATTGAGATGGGGTTCGAAGTTAGAAGGGGAGAATCAGACAGTCACAGTCACAGTCAAAGATGGGAGTCGGAAAGCGGCCTAGTGAGAGTTTATGCCCTTACAGGCGAAGGGGGAGAGGAGACCATGTAGTCAGAAAAGTTTGAATTCCTGAGTCATCAATCAGCCGGCTGATGAATAAAGAAATCGCCATCTATATTTTGTAACTGTTTGTTTTCGTGTCGTCTTCCACCAACTGAAAAGGTAAATGTGTTTTGATCATCATCTTGCTATGGTTAAGGACCGAAGGCTAAACCCCTCACCAAAGGCACGTGCAATGTATGTGATTTTATAACAGTCTTAGTGTTTTTGTGCAGTGACAGATCAAAAGCATAAGCTTTATAACTAGGCCAAGCTCCACCCAGAATAGGTGCCCTGAAAAGAGGTAGCAGTGCGCCAGGGGTCAATACCACTTTTTTAGCGCATTCCCTATGGCTGAAAAGATAATAAGTATCATACTTAAATAAAAATTTGCTCTCATATAAATAAATTAGCATAAATTATTTAGGGATTTCCCTTTAGTAGACAGTGTTATACTATCCATTTAGCATGGTGGAATGATTATTCAGTTACTTAAGAGTCTGTTTTAAAATAATAAGTGAAGAAAAGATAGTTAAAATGTTTGAAACTTAGTGAGAGCTGATGCCTTTAGAAGCGAAGTGTGGGGGGGAGACTATGTAGTCAGCCAAGCTTGAATCCCTGAGTCACCAATCAGCCGGCTGATGAATAAAGAAATCACCATCTATATTTTGTAACTGTTTGTCTTCGTGTCGTCTTCCACCAACTGAAAAGGTAAATGTTTTTTGATCATCATCTTATAAACGAACTTTCTTTAACCCCCTTCCAAGTATTATCTGTGCCTCCTCCATCATAAGTGAAGTATCTCCCCTTCCTCTGTATTACCAAAACTATTGCATAAATGTCCCAGCTCCGTAATAATAATATGAGGCCCCCAATAATCCTCATCGTCATCGTCGTGTGTGTAATATATATAAATTACATTATCATCCTCGTTTTGAGTCCCCGTATATTATGTCTCCAATATGAACCCCCGCTACACAACAATATATACTTATATTCATTTATTAGTATATAGATACGCTAATTTAATGGTGCAGTATTTTATAACTTTCTATCCTCCTTTTTAATAAATAAGATTTCTCAATCACCGAAGACCCAGTGTAAAAAAAAAATAATAAATAAAATGATGTCGCTTTTGGGCCGTATATGAAACTAAAATATACTTTCTTGGACTTCCGACTAAGATTCAAGCGTAGTATCTCTTCTGTCTATATATGTTCGGTATAATGATATTGTGGGGTTTCCGTGGTATAATAATATCACGTGGTCTCCATTCACGCTGAACGTCCACACAATACCCAGCTGCAATATATTACATATGCAAGATATCGCCGTGGAATTTTTACAGGTCCCGCTAGTTTGTATGAAATGAATGGGAGTTTTCTATTTCAATTTCATTGTCCATAGTTGACAATGCCAAATCAATTGCAACAGTCTCGGAATTTATTTTTCTCATGTTTATAAAACAACCATTTTAATCCAGCCAAAGGTACAACCTCTTTTGTTTTCAACGTCGGTGCATTCATTTGTTCATTCCATTGTCCATTGTTCGATGACTGACGTCATAGGAAGAAGTGTTACGTTTTTCATTTTTCCATCCTACGGCGATTTAAATAATCTTTTCGACTTTCTCATTATTATTTCTTATTTTCCATGCTTTCGAATCCAGACACTTTCGTCCTAAGCTGCGCGTTTTTTTTTGTTTTTTTTTGTATGGAGACAACAACCAAACCTCTGGCACTACCGAATGAGGCTGTCTGAAGAGACAGGCTTTCTGACCTAAAGTGCACCAAATATTGATCATATTATTGTTTGTCCTTTCATTTTTACACAACTCAATCATTTATTCATGTTTTATGTGTACGAGATGCGCATGTTTTGAAATCAATGTAACCTGAATCCTTATGTTCGGGTTCTTAGGACCATAAGTTGAAGCTCCGACGAGCACCTGCCATTAAAATAGCGAATGACGGAGCCAAGTTCGTAACGTCTCCTTTGTGGGAAAGAGGTTGCAAAGGCATAACCTTCAAGGTGGATAAGGCGGGATAAAGTTCTTCGAGCGACGCTTGTCCAGATGTTACAACAGTACTCTATTTTAGGGCGTATTTGTCTCTTAGACAAGTAGAGGATTGCGTCGGGAGTGAGATACTTTCTGGAGCGGTAGAATGATCCAGCGACTTTGGCAACTGGTTTGATGTAAGCCTTCAATTGCAGCTCGGGATTGAAAATCAGTTCCAGAAGCATTTAAAAGCTAAGTGCTAATTTGAGACTAGAGCCATTCTCCCGGAGAAAACCTACAGTGAAACGATAAAATTGTCGCCCTAGAAAAGTCGACATGATTCCATTTTTGTTTGATGAAAACCAGTTGTCTTTCTTTTTTCTTTTTTTCTTTTTTTTTTGTTGCAGACCATCTACTAGTTGGCCAGTTGTGTACGAATCCCACGAGCGATAGGAGCCTTCTATCATGTCTAAAAGTGACACAATGTTCAATCAGCGAGATTGGAGATGCGCCGCTGTGCAACTCATGCTCTTTATTGATTCAAGTTATGATAGGACTATTGCCAGCACCCTCAAAATGCAATTCCGGACGGTTCAACTCGAAGTTTTCAGCCACGGTTATGATCTTTGATGTGGTTTCAAGTGAGGCCCACATCATGTCACCTCACATCTTCGAAGTCTGCTTGAAAGTCAACACCAAAGTGTAATCAGGTGGCCGTTGGAAGACATTGCGTGTGGCAGTAGGACGGCGTCGGCCCACATATCCAAGCTTGGTTTCAGGAGTGCTACGACTTTGTACCCTTCTTTCACTGGCTTCCTTTCTGCTCCGAACTGAACACGTTCGACTTCGGTTGGTCATACGTCTAGAACATCTCGAACATGACCTCCCACAACACCAAAGCCAACCTGATTACCGCCGCCGCCGCCGATTATTACCCGAGTATTCGCCGGCGCTTATGGAAAAAACATGTCCCCACTTCAAGGTAGTGATTGAAGCTGAAGGAATAGATATCAGTTCTATTATATAATCAAATTATCTGAAATTATATTTTTAAATAAAAGTTTTTAAATAAAGTTGTAATGTTGTTTTCTTTAGGGAGACAAATTTATCGTTCCACCCTACAGATTTAAACGATTAACGATTCTACTTGTGGGCAGTATATAATTTTGACAAACTTGTACTGAGTTGGTGTGGTTATTTCACATGATGCGATTATTTAACAGACGGGACTGGAATGCAATCGATACTAGTCGTAGACAATTATTGATTGATTCGTATAATATTAATTAATTCTCCAGTAAAAGTGAAGGTTGTTGAATGAGGTTGTTTAAGTTAGTCTAACGCGTCTAGCAAGCTCATAAATATGGATAACCATGTTTATTATAAATTAATTCTCTTTGTCCTTTGTTTTGGGGCAATATTATATATATTGCTTTCAGAATTCACACTATGGGGAACTTTTCTCCCTCTTCAGAACTTGAAGGTACACTATTAAAAAAAGCATAATTCGTATTTTTTTACTCACGTTTGCCCATAACAAGGCATATCGCCACTTGGACGTAAGGGGTTACTATATGGGATCATGGCTATTAAAGATTAACAAGATGTTGGTTTACGTTACATTTAAACTTCTGCATATCAGTACAGTCAGGGAAGCAGGTAGCAGGAAGGGAATTCCAAAGTCTAGCTGTTCGAGAGAAGAAACTATTAGAGTAGAAAGCTTTCTGTCATTTAGGGACCTCAAAAGTGAAGAGGTGTGATTTTGTTGCTAAGCGAGTTTGTCGGGGATATGTACGTCGAAGGGGCACAAGTGCAACGAGTTCATCAGAGCACATTTCATTAAAATATTTATAAAACTGGCACAGAGCTGCAACATTACGGCGATGGGACAGTGGTTGGAGCTTAGTTGACAAAGTGGGACCTATTAGATTGTAAATTCTTTTTTGGGCCCTATCCAAGAGGGAGGGCCTTGTGGTAGATGCACCAGCCTAGATGTAGGAACAATACTCGATGCATAGGAAACTGGTGGCTTTGTAGAGGTAGAGGATACTCTCGTGTGTGAGTAGTCTTCTAGCACGAGAGAGGGAGTCCACCTTCATTGCAGCAGCCTTTGCAATGTCCTCAATGTATTTGTTCCAGTCCATATTGCCCGTGAATGTTAAGCCGAGGAGTTTGAAGGAAGAATTCTCAGGTAGGGTGTTATTTCTCATGGATATCGGCATGCAGTGCTCTTCGATACATGATGTCTCAGTGTCCACTCTTCAGTTGCTGTCTTTTCAGACTTAAAGTAAATCGTCAGCTATTATCCAAAGTCAGTTACATTCTTCTAACATAGACTTGTAATTCTATTAATAAAGTTCAACGTGTTTTCACAAAAGAACGATCATTTATTCGGCAATATTCGTCTAGATAAGTTGAATGGCAAATAGAGCAAAGAGAAAGGGAGAGACGCTTGTGTTATAAGCGCATAACTTAATAATGAAATACCATCTTAAAACGCTTCCGCACCACTCCATTATTGCAACTATTAATCATCTGGCCTAACTTCCGGTTAATTCTTCCAGTTTCCATCTCTCATGATACAGCCGACAATTTAAACGTCACTCATTTAAACATTGTTTGCGCCTTTGTCTGTAATACATCCTGTTTAGCATATATCTCTATAACATATATGCTTAACTAATATAGCTACTAGATGACATACCCAATAATATTTAACAGAAGAAGTAAGCGTTATGCACATGATAAAGTAATATACACTTCCGGGCGAAAATATTGAATCTGATTAATTTTTCAATACTTTTGTTAAAATGGTGTTTTTAAGTAATTCATAGCAGGTCTTTGTTCCATATCAGATGCTTGAAGTATAAACAGATGTATACCATGTCTACTTATATATAAAAGGCACTTTTTTCTGTGCGTGTCTGCGTGTCTACGTGTGTGTGTTTGTGTTTGTGAGTTTGTTCCCTATGGACTCTGAAACGGCTGGGTGGATTTTTTTTTTTTTGTAAAATTTCACACAAATGTACTTTAGGTATCTGGGGGTGTTCTAGATAGGTTCTGTATCGAAATGCACCCGGTAAGTATTGAAAATCGATAATCGAAAAATTCGAGTAAAGAAAGAAAAGTCAAATTTTGATTAAGGTTAACGCCCTTGTACAACCTAACATGACAAGTGAATTTGAGAAATTTCGTCACTGCACAAGCAGAAGAGGTCGGCACCTAAACCCAACGGTATGCTCTTTGGTAAGACTGGCGCGTTCGTTTGGAGCACAATTCAACCATGATACTTGACTTTTGCATTTTAAACTTTAATTCAAACCATTATATAAAAATAATTTTATAAAATCAACAATAGGTTCTCTACAGTGCAATGTAGACTACCATTTATTCTGGATTATGTCAATGCGGGGAGGCATGCGAAGTTTCCTCCTGGTGCACCTCAGTATGTGTCCGACTAGAACAGGTAATCAATCGGTTTGATTCAAAAATGGACGATTTCACCGATTCTATACAATAAAAGTATTAGACGTATGGAACATTCGTTGATTCTCCTCCAATCCCGAGCAATGTCGGGTCTCTTTTTTTTGTTTTACACAATGATCACCACTTATCAAGGCCCGGAAGCCACTCAGGGATAAGGGTTATTGCAAGTACATTACGTTAGTGTGGAGATTTGATGTTTACTTAAGGGGGCGGTTCATTAGGAATTTGTTAACATTGGACTTGAAGATATCCAAGTTGTAGTCCGGTGGGAAGCAGGCAGACGGAAGAGTTCCACAGGCGTGCAGTTCAAAGTCTCCCTGTTGGTTTTAAACTAGTAAATGGTTGCTAATTCTAACCCACAGTAAAAAGTATTGGTAAAGCCTAATATATTTTTAACTCAAAAGTTAAAGAACTACGAAGACGGGAGTGGTACCATTTCAGAATTTATTTTTCTACATAGTCACCAACATTCTTAATGCACTTTAGCCAGGAATTCAATGACGCATCTCTGTTTCTAACAAACGTTCATGGCAAGGGTTGCTGTCTTAGAGTCTCACAGCGTCAACAACTGCAATAGAGAGCCGAAACTTTCAGGTCATGAATGCATAAGTTCAGTCATCATAACAATGCAATTTGCAATCTCCGCTGATCTATTCGGATGGAATAAAAATAGGAGGCATTACTTTAAAATCGCCCCTCGTAATATGAACTAACGGGTCATGTGGAAGGGAAACAGGCTCACGCCATTCCAAATTATCATGGTCAGATGACCCAAGGTTAAAAGTGACAGGAAAAAAAACATGCAAGTATATATAGAGCTAGCAGTTGCCCGGCTTTGTCCAGTCGTAAAATACGCTTAAATATTATATTTTAATTTATGCAGATTTCGTATTGGTTATTATAGAGCCTATTTTCTATCGACTATTGTATTGTACCTAATATATAATAGTAATTCCAAAAGTTTTTAAAAAAGGACTTGGGTGCCATCAGCTAGAATCGAAACCAAAAGATTTAATGCTCCAGACATTGTTGTTACGCTTTTAACTATCGTCAGAACGAAAATAAATAGTCAAAATTAAACGAATTTAACGTATAAATGTATATTTGTGCATACGTATGAATAATAAGCTTACTTGACTTATACCTCGACTTGGCTTGTGAAGTCCGTGTCTCTGGATTTTGGCTACTTGTTTTTTAAGTGTTTCTAACTTCGCGCCGGTTTATTACATTCACATATACTTGTTACATTTTGGGGTTTGGAAATACTTTGAGATAACACTTCTATGTGAAAACTTATTAGCTATGGGAAGTGAGGAACAGATCGTATTGAAACGAACTGGAGAAAGAAAGAGGGTTAGCAATTAAAACTACGAAGTGTCTTCCGTAAGTTTCCAGACTTTTTCCGTGTGGGCATTTTTATTGATTTTATTGATTGTACACACATATAACTATAGTTCGCTTTGAAGTAATCTCCTCGGGCTGCAATGCACTTGTTGCACCGTTCCAACAACTTCTGGAAGGCCCATGAAAATCCTACTGTGTGAGCATGTCAATGATCCTCGTCACAGCGTCTTTCATCTCCTCAATTGTCTCATAACGACAGCCTCTAAGGTTTTCCTTGATCTAAAGAAATAACCAAACGTCACAGAGAGCAAGGTCTGAACTATAGAGAGGCTGAGAACCTATCTTGATGACCATGACGCCGTCTTTCTTTCTGGTATTCTCTGAGTACTCTTTCGACAAACTTCGCGCAAATCTTCCTAGCGAATAATTGTGTGTATAGTTCACACACTGACATCAAACTGTGCATTTATTGTGTCTATAGACACATGACGGTCCCTATGTTTGGCCAATCAACTCGAATGTTCTGACTTCCTTACTCCTCCCACATTTCTCATCATTCCTCACAGACTATCTGCTTTCATTGAATCCCTGAATGCCTCTCACAAACTGATACTCGATTCATGCAAGATGGACCAAAAGCAGTCTGAAGCATTCCATACATTTATGTGGCCTTTTTTTTCAAATTACAAACAGAATTTTATTGCCTATCGTTCTTCTAAAGTATCCTCGCATCTAGATTGTATTTTTGAAACTTACCAGCTGTGATAATCAGACTTTAGAAGGGTGTATTCCAATTCCTGCTGTAGTTGTTCATTTGAGCCTGAAATCATCTTATAATATGTATAGCAATAAGATACTGAATTTTTAAAATCTACAACAATTATAAATGCTTGTACAGAAAGTTTGGCATTCCGTATTTGCGGTTTAGCATTCATTCGAATCACATTTTTGATATCTAATCTGACACACACACAGAAACAACCATCGAGTAAATTCTATAAAAAAAAAATAAGCTGCATAAAATACGACACTGCGTTGTGAAACAATAGCATAAATAAATTAAATTAAAAAATAAATAAATAATAATCGATTGGGAGGACATGTGGCGGACATGGCGGTCGAAAAAGGGATATCCGTTGTAGACAAGTATCGATAGATTTCTAAAAGATTAATTCATTCTTGGAAAAAATGATTGTTGCCTGAGAAACGGGGCGAGTGGCGCTAGGAACCAGGTTTGGGTGGGGGATGTTATTGGAAACGCGCCTAGGAAGCTCATAAATATGGATATTGATAATCAATTCCAATTAATTATAAATTCCTTTTCTTTGCTTTCAGACGACATTGTGATCAGTTTCTTCGATCTTTAACGAGGACAGACACACATCTACATATTTATACATAGGAATACGAAACAGTATACACACATATGTCTATTATAATAAAGTTGTATCCCCTGTCTGTTTGGTTTTATTTTTTGTTCACAAGATACTTCATATATAACGTCGTAGCTGTGGCGTCATATATGACGTAAACTGTTTCGATCCGGCAACTATTCTTGCTTATATATATTGCTTATACGTTGCCAGGTTAAAACAATATACGTCATATAATATTGGCCCATAGACCCGTTGATTTTAAAACTCATATTTTTAATCGAATTATTTTTTAATGGACTTTTTATATATGTTTATATATTTTTTATATATTTTTTATATAGTTTTAATTTTCATCCCATCACTCGATATAACTTATTCTGTATTTTACTTTTCACTTTTTACTTTCCATAGTCTCTCCTATTCACTCAAACCTCATCATCTCCATGAATTCCATCTAAAGATGATTCTCAGTTGAATCGAAAGTACTCGTGATAGCTATAGAATTTACATTAATATTTTCGATTTTGATATAAAAAAGATTATATAGAAAATCGAAAATATAAAGAAAATAATCATAAAACAAAGTACCTCCGTTGTATTTAATAATATCTACATGAATATATATATATATATATATATATATATATATATATATATACATATATATGATTACTTCATTTAATACATAAATTAACATATGAAGATATAATTTTATGCGTAAATTTTCAGCATTTACTTCAACAGTGCTCAATACATATGTAGAGATAGGTAGTAAGTTATGAAAATATATATGGCAATTAAGCTACACAGAATATTCTGTGTTTCATTCTCGTGAGAATTCAACAGGCTTATGCATAAGCAAGTTTGTCAGTTAGAGAACAGTACACACAATTATTCGCTAAGAAGATTTTCGCAAAGTTTGTCCTCAGCTTATGCATAAGCCTGACGAATTCTCACGAGAATGATACGCGGAATATTCTGTGTAGCTTAATTGCCATATATATTTTGATAACTTTATATATATATATATATATATATATATATATATAAAGTTATGAAAATATATATGGCAATTAAGCTTAATTGCCATATATATTTTGATAACTTTATATATATATATATATATATAAAGTTATGAAAATATATATATTTTGATAACTTTATATATATATATATAAAGTTATGAAAATATATATGGCATAAAATTATATCTTCATATGTTGAGCTTAATTGTCATATATATTTTGATAACTTTATATATATATATATATATAAAGTTATGAAAATATATATGGCAATTAAGCTACACAGAATATTCTGTGTTTCATTCCCGTGAGAATTCAACAGGCTTATGCATAAGCAAGTTTTTCAGTTAGAGAACAGTACACACAATTATTCGCTAAGAAGATTTTCGCAAAGTTTGTCCTCAGCTTATGCATAAGCCTGACGAATTCTCACGAGAATGAAACGCGGAATATTCTGTGTAGCTTAATTGCCATATATATTTTCATAACTTTATATATATATATATATATATATATATATATATATATATATATATATATATATATATATATATATATATATAGGTTGAGAAACACTTTAGCAAAAGTTAAACACATTTTTATTATTCGGAGAGGAAACACAAACAGAAGTAAAAGTCCTTAATTGGCGGATTTTCGAAGAAATATTTTCTTTTTCGTCAGGGGGGGTGAGCAAAATGCATAAAAATTTCCTGTAAAGTATTAAGAGAATCTAAGTATGAAAAGGGTCACACTAGCGTAAAAAATGAAATGTAGAATAATGAAATACATGGAGTGGAGTAAAAAGAAAAAAATGGTTTCACGTGAGAGATTGTTCACATGGTTGTTGAATCCAAAATCCGGTGCATCCAAGAAAATGGTAGAAATAAAATATCCATGTTTATTGTAGTCATATTGAATGCTGTTGGAAATTATAAATGGTCCAAAAAAATAAATATCTTTGTGGATAGGCACAGATGGAGAAGTCCAAAAAGAAAGCGATTTGAAGAGTAAGTAGAGAAAGTAAGCACGCAGTGGATTGAATTCATCCAAAGGTGGGGAGGGTATTGGGCACAAGGCAGTTCAACACTGTGGAGCAAGGGAAGATGATGATCTGGTTGTCCTGACCACCTATCTTTGTAAAAATAATAATTAGGGTAGTGAGGATAGCGAAGTCGAATAGGTGAGTCGATACAGTTTAGTGGGATTGTGGGAAGTGTTAACAAAGATGAAGTATAAATATTTTTAAAAGCTTTTTTTTTTCATTTGTGGCTGTAAGCTTATTGTGAGAAAGAATTTATCTGGAAGATACAAAGGGTTTTATTGAGAGTTTTTGTAGATTGTGGGGATTGAGAAACGAATAAATGGTAATTAGGGGAAGAAGCAGGCGGATTGCGCTTGAGGACTCTGTCATAATGCAACCAATAGAAAGGACAGAAGAAATGAAAAGAATTACGTACAAATGTATGGATACTGTTACGACCTATCCCAATCCTACTGGGGACGGTAGAGATGGGTGACGTAACGAAATATATAACAAAAATGAAGTTTCTCAGGTTCCTTGATAATGCGTTGTTATGGGAATGGGACAACCGTCCCGAAGACAACGATAAAATGAAATGTACTAGACAACGAAATCATATCAGAAATAACCAGGATAAATATCGTCGAAAAATTAACAAACTTTTATTTATATAAAAATAAAACAAAATTCAATTCAAGAAAAGAAAATTAAATATGCCTAACTAAATGAAATGATTTAATGATTCAAATTCTACCGAAAGGAAAGTATATTAACAGTCAACGTTCACATAAAACAAGAAATCGTCTGCTCAATTAGATACAAGTTCTAGGGTAAGAGAGAGATGTTGGAGAAATTAAAGTTTTGATTGAAAAACTCACTTAATGTCCTTTGAAATTCGACCTTTCTTTTGTCTCTTTTTTATATATATATTTCCTTTCTGTAAATTGTTTATATTTGATTACGCGCGCGCAGGTTAATTTTCATATTTTTGTCCTTCGGATTATTAATGTTTCATTATGCGCGTGCGTGTTAATTGCTCCAAATATTCGTTTCCGAAGCTCATCGAAGCCCTCGATTTATAGTAAAAGTTTCACTGCTCCATGATTCCTTCATTCTTCTATTCAGTCAATATTCTTCTTTTGACCGCTGATCCTCGACTGGTGTCGTTGATATTTACCTCCGCGACGCCGCTACCACGTCGTCGTCGCCTTTCGCCGGCTTCGCCAACCCGACCTTTGCTGACTTACGTCTTATTGCTTTGAAGCGCGAAGCTCCACTGCCTGTTGACAACTGTTTTCAGGCCCTTCTCTCTATATACGATCTATCTCTCTCTTTCTCTAGACAGTTTCTCTCTATATATACAGTTTATTTCTCTCTATCTTTCTTTTCTCTTTCCTTTTCCACTCTTCGTTCACAGTATCTCTGTCTCTCCCTTCTCCTGTTCGCAGTCCTCCTCCTCCTCCTCTCCTTTTTTCTTCTGTTTTGTTTACAAAATGTGACCGAGCAGACGTGAATTGAATCCTTTTGGCGCGAAAAATGATACAGTGAATAAAATATACTGAAAATATATCTCCTCTCGGCTAAAAATCAATAAAATAATTTATTATGCATTTTAATAAATGTATCACAATACCTATGCATAATTACACTCAAATGCAAAGAATACAAGCATTAAAGCGCATATACACGTCAGAGCATAGAAGCACAGGTCTTCATACACAGAAAAAAAATACATGTACACATGCCTAAGTATTCCAGCAGAATCCGTGGGGGAAAGAGGGATGGTCAGCCGATCAACGCGGACAGGGAAAAGGATAAGGGAAATAATAAAATAAAAGGCTGAGGAAGTGAAAGTGAGAAATCTGTAATGAGATTTTAAGGGAATTATTTAATGTTAAGTAATTTCAAATTCACCAGATTTAAATTTAGTCTTATGTCTGCAAAAGGAAACTAGTTCGCTTTTAAAGTTTATTATATTATTGCTTTGGGGGGGGTGATTATTGTTATAGCTTCAGATGTGCAGAGGTTACACGACTTAGAGCCTGGGATGTAAGACTTAACTTTTTTTAGGATATTCCATTTAATTGAAAAGGGAGTTTTCGATTTAATTTTTTAATTAGTTAAATAAGTTGCTTGTTATTAGGGTTTTGATTGTTAAAGGAAGATGTGTCGTGAGATATTCTGGTTTTAATTAGAGTTGAGGTGGCGCCAATATAGGTGTGCATTTTATGGAATGCTCGGGGCCTATTATTCGTTTGTTGATATGTATTGGGGTATGAAGTAGAGGGATGGTCTAATTTATGTTCTTTGAGGTGGGTGTTAGTCGGATTATTACGTGTAAAAGTGTTGTTTAAGGGGTTATCACTGTTATTAGTGTTAGGATGATTGTAAGGAGAATCGTTATCATTATCATTTTATTATTATTATTATTATTATTATTATTATTATTATTATTATTATTATTCATACTGTGGTACTTGGTCGGCTGACTGTTTAGCTCGCTTATCGGATCAGTAATTCTATCAGATGGAAGATGAGGAGGAAGAGAGAATGTCGTCAGAGTGTTAGAGTCTATTGTGGGGGAATTACGGGGTAGCTCTATTATTGTCCAGGAATATATAACATCCCTATGGATGGAATCATTTTTGAATAGGCAATTAAGCTTGTTATTATCGTTGCCATTGTTTTAGACTTAATTATGAAACGGATTCTTGGGGACCATTTGATTTTCTATTGTTAGATGTTAAGATCCTTTGTTCTAATTTAGGCATAGTTGAGTAGGAAATCCTTATTGAGTTTTTATTAAAGATGGAACTATATCAGTGTGAGTACTTGAAGGAGTTTTGTACAATGTTAAAGAATTATTTATTAGTTTTAGCGTTTGAGCTAAATGAAGGATTAAAACAGATTTTTTTCTTAAGGGGCGGTTGGATGGGTTAGGAGTATTAGGATTAAAATGTTGGTTCTGATTATGTTGGTTGTATGGTTTATTGTTATTAATTAGGATATATTTTGTAGTTGTATGTGGTTTATTACGGGTCATGTTGTGGGTGATCACGGATCTCATGCGGCCTACAGATGGGTGAGATCGTTATATAAAATTTTTTGTTTGTATCCACAATTCCTTAGGACATTTTTGAAGAAGGTGGCATTTTGGTTAAAAGTTTTGTCGGCAGAAAAAGGAGATATTCCTTTCGAGACGGATGGTACTATATACTTTATAATTGAATTAAGGTGGTTAGAGGACATGGACGTATATAAGTGAGATACTGAGTTTATGGCTCAGTGTTAAGGGTTATTGTAAAGAATTAAAAGTTTTTTTATAGGCTGGATAGTTGTAGAGAGGCCGAAGTTACTAAAGAAATCATGTAATTTTTTTATTGTATTATTATATTCTCTTGGCCTGGCTTTGGTGGTAGATAGGGCGTCGTCTCTATATAGGCACCCTTGGACATGCCTGAATTGGTGTTGGAGTTCTTTCAACAAGAAGAGCTCTACTCAATTTGTCATTCACTCTGAATCAGAAGCACCCATTAAAATAACAAAGTTATTAGGGGTGTCTTTTCTGAACCAAAGCATATTGTTAAATTGTGTTAGAGATCTTCTATCTAGGATTAATTTAATTTCTAAATTTGTTAAGTTAGAATACCTTTTGGTGAAGATTAGAGCTTTATTCAAGAGGATTGGAGAAATAAATTGATGGTAATTGATGATATCGAAAGTTATTAAGTTGAGTAAATGTTTGTTTTTAAGGGAAAGGAATCAGTTAATTACGGAATCAGAGAGTGGGGGCTGACTTTTGCTCTTGAGGGTGGAATGATCCTATCTAGTATTTTTTATTATTATTACGGCACCTAGAACAGAGCTAGATGGGTAGATTAATCTAATGAAAGAGTCGGCATAAAAGTTAAATTTATGGTTCTTGAGGGTGAATCTAGAGGTGATTGGCATAATTATTTCAATGAAATTGTGATTGTTCATTAAGCTGAGTAAGTTTTTGGACTCTGCATTAATGAAATCTAATGTATTGAGGGGGGCTATTTTGTAAGATTTATTGAGTTTCTTATAGATGAGTTTTTTTATAGGTAGGGTTGTCCAGTTCATAGTAACTTTTAGTTTTGGCAGCAGGGATGAACATATGTTTAATTTTTCCTCTTGGATGTACTCTCTCAAAAACGTAAACCTACTGAAAGAGTAGCAACTTCTTTTTAAGTCTTATGCAAATCTCTACATAACCCAAACTCAACATAGTGCATATGAGCGCGTGGGAAAATAGCAGCAACTGCGGAGGATGGCTGACTTGCAAAGAGATTAGCAGCTACAGTAGTAGCCGAAAAACGCGTATATGCAAATTAGGAAGTGTGCGTGAGAAGAAGAAAAAGAGGACAAATAAATGCTCAAAAAGAAAGAAGGTCGACGTCGAAGAAAATAGATGTGTTAAATCGAAAACGAGAATGGGCCGGCTGTGGCCAGCGTGCGGTCGGAAGAAAGAGAAACGCTCTCTAGGTTAGATGGACATGTTGCAGCAAGAGACATTTTAAGTGGTGTCGAGATGGGAGAGTAACGGTAATAAAATTCTTTTGTTAAAAAAGAAAAAATGCCAGCCCGTATTTTTATTCAATTTTTTGTTTGTTTTTGTTTGTTACACGGCTTCCTTTTAATTTCCGGTTCATTACTCAGCTTCCAACATATTACTATTTTATACATAACACATTATGGTTACAGATTCATTTAATAAATACTTCTTTATTCTCAATTATTTGTTTGTGGTTTAAACCGAACATACCAGATCATTATACATTTTACGCCTTAATACACTTAGTTTTAGAAATAGCAGATTATCACAAAAACGACCGCCTCAGCTTACACAAACATAGCTGACTTCGCATACAAATAGCATGAAAACAAATTGTGTCTTGCCATATCGTCCTGTCAAATTGGCTTTCTTTAATTCAATTTCACAATTATGCTTTCCTATACGCGTACACTACGCGTGCGGGAAGATTCCAATCGTACGCTTCTAAACACGAACGCACCTACTGTGCTGTGACGGGTACGGTAGTCCGAACGAATCAAAATGATATCTACCAGATCTCGTTTCCATAAGCCTATACGCTGAATGTAGGTGTCTACAGACAACCATACAAATACACCAAAAATGTACAAAAACGCCCACGTGCGACATGTAAATTACTTCTTGCGGTATTTCTGTTTATTGCGTTGTTAGATTACCATACACACTATGTTTGCACAGACAATACAACGTGTTGCTTTCTTTCCTTTAAAGTTGAATTATTTTTTACGATATTTGTTCTTATTCAGTTTTTAGCAACATAAAGACTGGTAAAACAACTAGCTTAACTAAAAACATTTATCATGTAGGTAGAAAAGTAACTTATTTTGCCTTTAGTATTTATTATATAGTTCTTTTTTATCTCTTTAAAAAAAAAATTTTTGTTGTTTTTTGTTTTGTTTTGTTTTTTACTTCTCCGTTTGGGCCCACTTTGCTTCGTTAATTGTTAGGTGAAAGTACAAATTCTTTTGCTAAGATACCCCTCCCAGTTTCATAATAACTTTCGAAATCAAAACATTATTTTTTTTGGTTTGGTAAGTTATGAATTAGTTTGTTTTTTTTTTACTTTTTGGTTTGCCTTTTTTTTTTTGTTTCCTTGTTAGTTGAAAGTACAAAATGTTTAATCAAGACACACCTCTATTTATTTGAAAGAGAACAAAAATATTGCATTGATGTTGTGGGTGCTTCTATTACGTTAATTCTTTATATGAAAGCAATTACTATTTATTATTGTCACGCTTCCTTCTTTTAACATATTTTTAAAGCGTTTGAAACGTACAGCATTTTGTAACATTTTTTTAGGGACAAGATACTCAAGCATTACCTTTTGGTAGGATTTACGATTTTCTAGTTATTTTGATTTTTATCAGTAGTTATGTTAATTAAATTATTAGATGAAAGTACATAACAGTTAATAATACCCACACCATCATTATGATAAGAATGGTTTTTATTAATAAGAACGTTATGATTTGAACATGATACTTACCTCCCCACAAAACCAAAATTTGACACAAGGTCGATTCTCAATGTGGGAAATATCCAGCTGCCCAAAAATGGGAGAACACTGGGTTGGAAAAAATGTTTTTTAACTGATTTCATATTTCATATTTTCATTTCGTGTGGGTTACAGAATTCTAAAAATTATTTTTGTACGTGATGTTCGTATTTCATTTTATTAAATCTAAACAACATATTTTACACACTCTCGGAATTTTAACATTACCGTCGCTGAAGTAATTGTTAATAAACAGTGCCTATAAATAGCTTCACAAAATACGTACAAAATGGTGACGTCAAAAATTCTAGGGCAAGCATTGAAAGTCCCTATCAGTTAATACAAAATATAATTTCATTCATCTAATAGACTCAAATAAAAATTAGCATTGAAATATGACCCATATATTATATTTTAGGTGCTTACACGTACAAGTAACCACCAATATATTAACTTTAAGCATATATTCATTATAAAGAATACACACACACACACATATATATATATATATATATGTATATGTACATATATATGTATATATGTATACATATATGTATATATGTATACATATATGTATATGTATATATGTATACATATATGTATATGTATATATATGTATATATATATGTGAAAATGTCTGTCTGTCTGTCTGTCTGTGTCTGTGTATGTCCATTTCCCTACCAAACTACTCTGTCAATTTTCAGTCTACAAACTCGAGATTTGACATAAGGGGAAATCAGATTTGGGAAAATTGTTTAATCGGTTTTCAACCAGAAATTTTGCTGTCAAGATGTCAAAGTTAAACGATTTGACCTTTGAAAACTCTACCAAACTCCTCCGTCAATTTTGCGTATAAACACTTGAAATTTTAGATGTATGCTACTTGGATATGGTTCAAACTTTTTAATTTGATTTGAGCCCACAATAATAAATGTTACGACGTCAAAATTGGGGTCAAATATTTTAAAAAATTTTACCTCTGCGGTCTCTACCAAATTACTCGGCCAATTTTGGCTCTAAACATTTGAAATTTTACATAAAGTGTATTTAGACATAGGGTAAGATTTTTAATTGGTTTTGGGGCGAAATTTTGGCGTCCAAGAGGTCGAAGTTGAAAGAATTGAACTTTTCAGACTCTACCAAACTCGTCCGTCAATTTTGTGTTTAAACACTTGAACTTTTAGATGTACGTTACCTACACATGAGTCAAACGTTTTGATATATATATATATATATATATATATATATATATATATATATATATATATATATATATATATATATATATGCACATAAATTATGAACAGTACATAGGGCTCGAGCTAAGAAGTATTAGTATATATTTTTATATCTACATATTCTTTCTTTATTAATATATATATATATAGAGAGAGAGAGAGAGAGACAGAGACAGAGACAGACAGAGACAGACAGAGAAAGAAAGATAATATTTTTACAATGAATATTGACTATTATTTTTATACCTACAAGGACTCGTGTTTCATTCATCAGCGGAGGAAGTAATAATTGCTGCTAGTCGGGAGATTTAAACCCCGTTACAAAGTCACTCTTGATTTCGAAGGCTAGCTTCTTATCTCAACATCACCGGCAATTAACACAAGAAATAAAGGAAATTGAAACTATAAACGCCAAATCGGCACGCATAGTAAACACTCTGAGAGTATTCGACGACCGGAAGTCCGAATGTTGGATTCGCGCTAAATTTACCGTTTTTTCTTAACCTTTTAAAAATGATTCAATTTGGATTCCTTAAAGAGACTTTATAACTATAATAACTATAATTTAATTAGCTGGCCACCCGACGTTGCCCGGTCATAAAATACGCTTAAACATGATATTTTAATTTATGCGTATGTATTATTATAGAATCAATCCTTTATTGATTATTATATATTATGAAGAATTATTTGCTCGGTAAACTAATTCGCAACAAAAAAAAAATAGAAAATGAAAAAATAATAATGATAATGTCGATCATATAAACTCCGTCTGTGTTTGTTTACAGTATCACGTCGGCTCATATTTAGGCTTGACGTTTTTAGAAATAATCTTTCTTCTCTTATAGATATAAAAAAAATAATAATTTTTACTTGGAAATATTCTACATTAAACAAGCCAAGATTACACCGGTGTAACGTAAAATATTCCTCTGTCATTTTTTTATATTTTTTCTAGAAAAGAAGAAAGACTATTTTTTAAGATCGGATTTTTTCGATTTTCGATACTTATCGGGTGAATTTCTGTACATAGCTTATCTAAAAACGCTGCCAGACATATAAATTACCTTTCTGTGAAATTTGCAAAACATAGGCTCAATCGTTTTAGAAACTATAAGCAAGGAACTCACACACACGCACACAACACACAAAATGACTTTTGTTATAATAGTATATATATATATATATATATATATATATGTGTGTGTGTGTGTGTGTGTGTGTGTATATATATATATATATACTTAATTTACTCACATAAAATTAATATACGAAAGTATAGATTTATGCGTAAACTTTAAATATTTACTTCAAAGGTGCTCAATACGTAGGTAGAGCTAGTTAGTAAGTTATAAAATGTATATGGCAATTAAGCTACACTGAATATTCCGCGTTTCATCCACTCTAGGATTCCTCAGGCTAAGGCGCATAAGCCTGAAGAGTCCTAGAGTGGATGAAACGCGGAATATTCAGTGTAGCTTAATCGCCATATACATTTTATAACTTACTATATATATATATATATATATATATATATATATATATATATATATATATATATAAATTAATATTTTAAAACTTAATTAATATATTAAAGTTAGATGAAAAAAACAAAAAACGTCCATGTATTTATTGGATACCTAAAATGCACAAAAATCCAGTTAGTGTTAGATTTATTGTAGGTTCAAAAACGTGCATCACTAAACCTTTAAGTAAAGCTATATCTAAAATATTTAAATTAATTATAAATCAAATAAATAATTTTCACCTGAAAAGAAAATTCTATAGTAATATAAATCTATTTTGGGTAGTAAATAATTCCAAACCAGTGAAAGAAAAATTGGATAAAATAAATTCCAGAAGAAAAGCAAAATCTATAGCTACTTATGATTTTAGTACGCTATATACTAAAATTCTGCACGAAAAACTTATAAAAGAATTAAATGATACTGTGGATTTTGCTTTTGAAGGTGGCAAAGGTAAATATATAAACTTTTCAAACTCTAAAACTTTCTGGTGTAAAAATAAGAATAGCAAAACGAGTGTTACTAAAGGTATTTTTAAAAAATACTTGTAAGTCATCTTATTAAAGAATGCTATTTTCAAATGAGAAATAAAATATTACTCCAAACGATAGGTATCCTAATGGGATTGGATCCTGCACCATTTGGGGCAAATCTGTATTTACATAGACTCGAGTATATATATATATATATATATATATATATATATATATATATATATATATATATATATATATATGGCATCACAAATAAAAATTATATATCTAAAACACATAATTTTCATGCGTGTACGAGATTTATAGATGGTCTTATATGTATAAACGATAACGATGAATTCGAAAAAAATAAACATCTTATATATCCAAAGGAGTTAGAATAGAATTGTAAACATAGAGGACAACAGGCTACATTTCTGGATTTGGATATAAAAATTGAGGATGGGATTTTTCTTTATAAAATATTTGATAAAAGAAAGTATTTCCCCTTTCAAATAGTGCATATGCCACATAAAGATAGTACCTGCCCTGTTTTTGTGTTTTATGGAACCATTATGTCAGAGTTTTTGAGAATAGCTCGCGTTACTTTAAAATTAATAGATTTTATACCACCAGTTTCTAGCTTAGTAATAAGGATGATAAAACAAGATGGGGATAAAACTAAAATATTTAAACAGTTAAATAAAGCATTTGTTCGTTATCCTGATGCTTTGGAATCGTTTAAGATTAACCAGAATATATTAATAAAGGAAATCCAAAACTATATTAGCAATGTATAAAATGTATATATATATATATATATATATATATATATATATATATATTAAACAATATTTTAACTTTTATATATATTTAATTTTCAATAAATAAGAATGTAAATATACAAAATAATAATCACAGTGGGGGCGATAAGTAGACAAATTGATTAATCCTAATCTTATAAATGCAAAACAAATGGATTAATCCTAATCTTATAAATACAAGACTGGTAAATTAAAAAATATATCCATTTTTAATTTGGAAACAAAAATCTCATAGGTAAGAAACATGAATAGGTTAGATAAAGTAATTAAGAATAGGAAACTAGATCTAATATGTGTAACATATTTTTCCTAAGATTAAGGGAGGTGGTGTTTGATCAACACTGCTGGGGAGCCATGATGTAATATACTATTTTGTTTTCAAATCCCCGAAACATGCTAAATAACTGATGATCCCTTAAAAAAATTAATTATTACTGGTACTACAGTGAATTCGGGAGACCAAGTTGATGCAGTGATTGCAGGTGGTTAAATGACTTACTAACTAAGTGGTTTTCTAACGAATAATAAAAAATAGTTTTTTTATGGTTTCAAAGGTTAAAAACTTCCAAGACTATATATATATATATATATATATATATATATATATATATATATATATATATATATATATATATGAACAAATGATTAATAAAATATGTTAAAAGACATCTTGAAAAAGAGTTTAAAACATATTTAATTTTAAAAAAGGAAGCACAAGATAAGTGGATAGTCCTTAATATATATATATATTATATATATATAAATTATATATATATATATATATATATATATATATATATATACTATTATACTATATTAGATGAAACCTAGAGAAGCATACATTTTGCTCAAAGTGACTTCAATAATAATCCCAGCACTCGCTTGATAAACCGAACGAAATAAGAAATAGGTAGAATTAGCAAATCAATACTTTCTAGAGTAAACAAACGAATCAAACAAGGCCTAGAATGTAACCAGTGAGCAAATACTCCCGAAGCAATCATTTGGTTTAAAAACAATAGAAAACAAAGATAAATGTACGTTCATACAGTTCGACATCATAGACTTCTATCCCTCGATATCCGAAGAACTTTTCAACATTGCCCTGGAATTTGCCGAGGCATAAACTGATATATTCTCGGAAGAAATCCGCATGATTAAAAAATGTAGAAAATCAGTTCTAATAAATAACAAATGGATAACAACTAAAATGACAAATTCGTTTGATTTGGCGATGGATGCTCTGGATTTTGCAGAGGCAGCAGATCTTGTGGGATTATTCATTCTATATACCCTCATACGCATATTTGATACTACGGATATCGGCCTATATAGAGATGACGGACTAGCTATAATAAAAGACCCCAACAAAGTCAATGGGGATAACTTTAAGAAAATCATATACAAGGAAATTGAAAAATTAGGTCTAAAAGTAGACGTACTAGCTAACATAAAAATAATAAACTTCCTGGACGTGACGTTAAATTTAGATAAAAAATACATATGAACCCTACTTAAAAGATAACGCTAATCCAATATACGTAAACCCTAAGTCCAATCACCCACCATCAAACAGATTCCTAACTCGATCGTAAGCAGACTTAGCAATAACTCAGATTAATTGCGATATATATTTTTATAACTTATTATATATATATATATATATATATATATATATATATATATATATATATAGAGAGAGAGAGAGAGAGAGAGAGAGAGAGAGAGAGAGAGAGAGTAATTTATAAAATATATATGGCGATTAAGCTAAACTGAATATTCCGCGATTCATCCACTAGGATTCTTCAGGCTTATGCGCAATATATATTTTATTACTTACTAACTAGCTCTACCTACGTATTGAGCACTTTTGAAGTAAATACTTAAAGTTTACGCATAAATTTATACTTTTGTATATTAATTTTATGTGAGTAAATGAAGTAGTTATATATATATATATATATATATATATATATATATATATATATATATATATATATATATATATATATATAGTCCTCCGATAATTCTTTTGGGTTTTTGTTTGTTTGTTGTTTGTTTATTTGTTTGTTTGTTTTTTAATCCTTTGAGATGAGGCTTCATAATTTGTGCATTCATTTTTTTTTTCGTTTTTGTTTTTGTTTTGTTTTTTTGCGGACTGTTATCTCCTCATCTTCATAGTTGTTGTTTTTTTCACCACATTTCGGCCACCTCTTCCTCTGGCCTTCTTCAGATGATTAACCACAACGGGATAGGAATACTGAGTCTTCTAACTTATTCCCAGTCATTACTGCCTTCCATAGTTGCTGTTGTCTAACCACGTTTTGCCTAACCAATCCCCAAGCACGCTTGGGTAGGATTAAAACCGCTATCTTCAAACAACGCTCACCTAAAATCGGGGCCCATGGCGCAATGGATAGAGGCGTTGAATCCCTACGGTTCTACTTGGGATGAATGACATCATTTCTTGTCTCAAGCGTGATATGATTTCTTCGTTACCTGCCGACAACCGGATAGAGGTACTATTGGATAAACTCTTCTCCATACAAGCGATATTAGGGTACGATCGAGTACCCTCAACATAGGTACCCAGTTTTAGCTAGTAGGCCATGAGTGAGATATGTCCCCACACAACAGAATCAAGGAACGCAAGTGGAATGTCACGGGGTGTGACAAGTCCCAACACACCGGACGAACTTAATTGAGATGCCATCGGATGTGACCAGAAACCGAGCCAGCAGATGCAACTGGGGTGGCATCATGTGTGACACCGCCCGATACAACGTAACTAACAGGTGTCACTGGGTCGCTATCGTGTGTAGCAACTCTTGAGTCGATCACCATATGCTGTTGAGAGCATCAACGTTTGTTTTTGTTTTGTTTTGTTTTTTTTCTATCCGCACACTTCAGTTGAGACGGCTGATTCAGAATGAGAAAATTTTAAACCTTTTGGGCGTTTCTGAAGCCTAGGAGTTGCTGAAGCTGAGATCGGAATGGAACACTGCAAAAAAATCAAAAATAAGTAATAGTTAGTTAAAAGTCAAGTTAGCCAAAAGGGTCTGAAAGATAGGCACCCTAAAGGGGGGTAGAAAGGAGCCAAAAGAGCCCCCCCATTGGCAAAATGAGTATCAAGCTTTAAACTTAACCTGACAGAACCTAATAGTTGCTCTCACTTAAGCAATTACAAGCGACGCCCCCCCCCCGTCTTCGACGTGCGACGATGGAATCGAGAATGACTGAGATATGCTGAGATTCGTGATGCGCCAAATATATTTGGAGCCAGCTTTTTTTTTACATGGAGGTAACCTCTTATCAAGGCTCGGAAGCCACTCGGGGATAAGGGTTATTGCGTGATAGTATGAGATAGTATCGTAGTAATCGTTAGTAATGGAGATTTGATAAAGTGTCTTACTTAAGGGTGCGATTCATCAGGAATTTGTTTATGTTGGACTTGAAGACATCCAGGTTGTAGTCAGATGGGAAACAGGCAAACGGAACAGAGTTCCACGGGCGTGCAGTTCTAAGAAAGAAGCTTTGTTCATGGAATCTACGTTTTGATTTAGGCACAGATAAAGAGTGGGGAAAATTACTGACAGTGGTTTCAGCTAGACGGGTGTTTTTCGGACTCAATCCACCCCGGGTGAATTACATCAGGAGTACGAGTACAATTACAAGTGATTAACCGTCTAGGATCGAACTAAGAACAGATACTACACTTGGATATATATGTTAAATAATATTATTCAGCATATTTTACACCCGGGCAACATCCGTTTCCATCTGCTAGCCTGTTATATCCCCTACACACGCACACAAAATCTGGTACATCAGTGTGTTTATATCTTTGACAATAGTCGAATTATAGGAATAAAGGTTCGTTTGTTGAATAGACTTTTCAATTTTGACCTGGAAGCAATTTGGATGATTTCTCGGTGATTCTTTCTTGCTTTATTGTCTTTGAAATCGATTAATGAGAAATGATGAAAATAATGAGTTCATATTCATTGTTGATTGCAGGGATTTTTAAAGCAATCTCGAAAAGATTGGAAATACGAGAATTTATTGGGTATAATTATTTGGAAAGAAAGGACGAAGAATATAAGGAAGGAAGAGACAAAAGGACAAAAATGGTTAGAAAAGACAGGCGGAAAGGAAGAAGCAATTGAATGAAGTAGAAAGAAGGAAAGAAAGAAAGAGAGAGAAAGAAAGAAAAATGCAAAACGGATAAATGAATAAAATCAGGAAGAAAGAAGAAAACGGGAAAAAAAGATAGAAAAGATTGAAAAACGGATGAAAAAAAGAAAAAAGAAAGAAAGAATGGTAGGTAGAAAGGAGTGACAAGGGTAATAAAAATAGAAAGGAAGAATAAAGAAATAAAGAAAGATAGAAAGAAGAAGCAAAGAAGAAATGAATAATAACAAAGAAAGAAGGAAACTATAACAGGAAGAAAGGAAGAATCAAAGAAAGAAAGAAACGAAGGAAAAAAGAAAGGAAGTAAAGAAAAAGGAAGAAGTATACAAAGAAATTAGTTCCTATTCATTATGGATTGCAATGATTTTTTAAAGCAATCTCTAAAAGACTGGAAATACAAGAATTTATTATTATTATTATTATTATTATTATTATTATTATTATTATTATTATTATTTAAAGAAGAAGGAAAAGAGGGTGGAAATAGTTAGGAAAGAAAGGGAAACAGATAGAAGGGACGGAAGAAGGCGGAAAACAAAGAAAGAAAGGAAAGATAAAAAGGAGTAAAGAAAAACTAAAGGAGAAAAGGAGAAATAAAGAGAAATAGAAAAAAACGAAGGAACAAACGAGGAATAAAAAAAGAAATAAAAAAGAAATACAGAAAAAAATAAAAAAGGGAATAGGAAGTAAACAAAAAAAAGAAAAAAAAGAAAAAAGTGAGTAAAAATTAAAAACAGAAAGAAAGAAAATAGACGCAATAAAAATAGAAAGGAAAAAGGAACAAAGAAAGGACAGAATGTAGAAAGGGAAAAACAAAGACGAAATGAAGAATAACTAATAAATAAAGAAAGAAAGAAAGAAAGAATGAAAAATATATTAAAGAAAGGAAGTAACGAAAAGAAGACAGGAAAAAGAAAAAAAGGAAGTGAAAGTACGAAAGAAAAAAGAAGAAATACAGAAAGAAAAAATGGGAGAAAAAAAGGGGTAATAAGAAATATAAAAGAAGGAAAAGTAGGACACGTGAAAGAAAAACAGGAAGAAATAAAGCAACGAAGTAAGAAAAGGAAAAAAGAAAAAAGAAAAGAAAGAAAGAATGGTCTATTGTAGATATGAAATGTCTAAATGTTAAGGAAAAAGAATTAAACAGAGAGAACTATATATATATATATATATATATATATATATATATATATATATATATATATATATATATCCAAACAAATTAAAAAGGGCGATTTTCTAAGTAAATAAAAAAATGAGCTTCGAAGCGGAGCCAATTTTAACCATATGTATCGCTTGAAAAAACAACAATAACAAATCTAAATTTATAAGCGATAAAAATAAACAGTAAAATTAATCTAGGGTTTGTGGCCTAACGGTTAAGGCACCGGACTGTGGTAAACATGGTCTGAGGTTCGATCCCTAGAAACAGTTGAACTACGCTGACGAGAGGTAACGACCTCGAAACACGCGTGTACGTAGAGTACTGTTTTAAAAATAATAAATAAATAAAAATGTTATATACGACCAAACAAATTAAAAAGGGCGACTTTCTAAATAAATAAAAAAAATGAGCTTCGAGGCGGAGCCAATTTTAACCGTATGTATCGCTTGAAAAAACAACAATAACATATATATATATATATATATATATATATATATATATTGGTTAAATTTGTTAGTTTGCAATCGCTGATAGCCCACTCAAAAAATTGAACACAAGACGAAATTAAAAAGAATGGTACTTATGCAGGAACTATATATATATATATATATATATATATATATATATATATATATATATATATATATACCAGCTGTACCCGGCCACGCGTTGCTATGGCTCATTTTGTTAAAATGGAACACATTCCTCAAGAAAAATTGCATTTTTTATTGTTTATTTACTTTTATTATTTTTTGCAATTTTTTTTATCTATAAAAGTTATTTTCTTTTCCTCAAAAAAAGATTCATTTTTTACCTTAAATTGTTAGGGGAAAGGGTTTTTTTCAGGAAAACTTGTATTTTTTTAAAAGAAATTTGGTAGTAAACGTTTTTTTGGGGGGAACGGAATTTTTATTATAAAAAAAAACAGATGAATGCTTTATATGAACACTGTAAATAGTTAGGTGAAAGTAGAGAAATTTTTTTTTCAAGAGAATGTACAAATTATTTTTTTGTCAGCAGATGTTAAGAAAGTAAACAAAAAATATTCCCATCATTAATTAATTAATTAATTAGTTATACAAAAATAAATAAAAAGCTGATTTAGTGTTTCAACATTTGAACAACGCTCGGTTGAACCCAGTGATTGCCAGTCGAACCTTAACCATAATTGGAATCGCGGAGGGGGGTCAAATTCTGCATAAGTACCATTCTTTTTAATTTCGTCTTGTGTTCAATTTTTTTAATGGGCTATCAGCGATTAAAATAACAAATTTCACCAGAATTCAAAAAATTCAACAATTTAATGATTTTAATAAGTGCTCAGGTAGGTGTGTCAGAAACCGACCATACGAATGCGTGAAAAAATATTGAATAATTCCACCTCCTATCTTTCTAAGCTTATAACTACTTGAAAAATGTAATTCAAACCTACTTTATTTTTCAATTAAAGGAGCAAAGACCGAATTTAAAAAAAAAAAAACAGGTTTAATAACAAATTCTGAAACATTTGTTTTTTTTTAAATCGGTTTTCTTTGAAAAAAGATTTGAAGAAAATAAACGAAATTTAACTTACGTCGATTATTAAAAAATCAATATAAATTCCACAGAAATCACTTACCTATAAAAACTACTAATCAATGTGTAGTTCCATTTTTCATTGTTAAGTATTTATCCATATTTATATTTTAAAATCCATTTATTTTTTAAATAAAAGATTTTTTTAAATGCCTATTTGAAAAAGCCGCCATGAAGCAATAACTTTTTTTTATTGTTTTGAACTACGGATGGACAGAAGGAAGTAAAAACCACGCGTTCGCGTTAGTCGTCTAGCCTTGTCCGTGAAGAAATATGTGTTCCCATAGTTTAAAAATAGTCAAATTTTACTTGTAAGATTTTGCCTTTAAAAAAAAAGACACTCGAGGATTTTTTCTTTTCTTTTCTCAAAGAAATACATAAATTTTTGATTTATTATATTTTCATTCTTTTCTGTTGAGTGAATTTTTTTTAAATATCTAAAAAAAGAAAACATTGAATGAAACAGAAAAAATTGTCGTCACGTCCATTATTACTAAAGAACATAGGCTTCCAATTAAAAAAAAATCAACGTGTTTTTTAAAAAAAAGTTTTACACTTTGGACTTTACAGGTAAATTTCCAAAACACACTTTTTTTTTTGTTTTAATTTACAATATATTATTTATTAATCTTTTATCTTCGATTTGTGATATATAAAACTTTGGTTCATAAATTAATTATAAAAATTTTATTGGATATTTCAAAATGGGGGTGAATTTAAAAAACGTTTGTCTAAAATATTATATTCGGTTTATTGGGAAGAGTATAAAATTTCACATTGACCCTGAAAATATCGTAAAATTTTAACGAATAGAAAAATTTGGATAGATTGTTAAAGTTTAAAAATTGAACAAAATTAATTCGTAAAATTCAATTGATTTAATTACGTAAAAAAAATGGCTGCAGGAAGTCGCACCGACACTTTGTAAACACTGTTTTAAAAAAAAATAAAAAATAGTATTTCTATTATTTTTAAACAACTTTAATAGTTTATTTTCGAAGTATATTCCATAAAGAAAATAAACAACCCACTTTTAAAAGAGAAATTACGAGTTTTTTTTTAAATTTTATTCGCAGCTTCGTGTTAGGGGTATCACAAATACGGCAATTTTTACCGTTTAGTTGTACAAATATCATTGAAGCCTCTTATCACAAAAAGGAACAGGTTGGGTCGACACCGGTATATAGCGATTAATGTGAACGCCTTTTTTAACAAATAAAAAAAAGAAATGAAAGAAAGATTAAGTTTTAAAATGATTAAATGTGTTTAATTTTATAAATTAAAATTTTATTTTATCATTTAAAACATTGACCAATACAAATAATACTTTAGTTAACAAATAAACAAAAAAGAAATAATGAAAGATAAAGTTTCACAATGATTAAATGAGTTTTATTTTATACTTTAAAATTTTTATTTTATAATTTAAATTTTAAAACATTGAACAATACAAATAATACGTTGGTTAGCAAATACAAAGAGGAAATAATGAAAGATAAAGTTTTAAAATGATTAAATGTGTTTTATTTTATAATTTAAAATTTTTATTTTATAATTTAAAATTTAAAACATTGAACAATACGTTGGTTAACAAATAAACAAAAACGAAATAATGAAAGATCAAGTTTAAAACTTGATCTTGCATTCTTTCTATTTTTTATTTGTTAAACAACGTGATTAATTTAAATTAAATTTTAATTATAGGATTACATTTTCAATAATCACATAAATATAAACAAATGTTTGTTTACATTAATCGCTATATACCGGTGCCGACCCAACGTGTCCCCTTTGTGGGATAATAGACTTTGAGGCTATTTGTACAACTAAAGGGCAAATCTGGCAACATTTCCCCAAAAATTCTGATACACCTAGTGCTCAGCGTCTAATACAAATCCTAGTAAATCAATTCCCCTTATTGGTACGGTTGTTGTAAAAATGGAACGGAAACTTAAATTTCGCTCCGTTTTAATCCTTTTTTTACTTTATAAAACACAAAATATTTAAAAGAAAAAAAAAGTTATTAACGAAACAGAAATAGTTCCATTTTTAAGCGAAAAAAAGTCAGTTTGATATATCTTTTTATTGTTTTTTACATAAGTCCAACTTACCGTTCACATTGGAAATGTCGACATTTATAGGTTGCCGGGTACGTTTACAACGAATAAACACTCCAATCTACCCATGTTAAGAACGGCTCTCGGAATAGACACCCCCAAACCTCCCCATGTTAAGAACCGCTTTCGGAGTAGACACCCCTAACCTTGTCAGCATACCCGAAAACCTACATAAGTTTACATGTCGAATGTGAGCGATGAGTTGGACGTAATGTAAAAATGTACTTAATTTAAAAGGGAAGGAAATTTAAATTTCCGTTCCATTTTTACAACAACCGTAAAGCAGAGCATTCTATGAAAAATTTACCTAAGTTAGCGTATTAATGTTATTTTTATTTAAGTAAAAATAATATTTAGGTTTGGATATAAATTCGTAAACTCCTTTCACACTAAATAATTTAGGTGACTGAAATAGGAATCTAATTGAATCTTTAATTTCCTGAATAGTAAAAAGATGATCCACAATGGTCGATTTGCAGCTAATATCCATTGTATAGGTACGGGCCAAAATGAACGAATTTTTTTTTTTCTTTTTTTTTTTTTTGTAGGCTTCCGACAACTTTTTGGTTGAATTTGAAGGACTAAATTGAATTTCCCAAAGGAAAAAATATTTGTATACGTGAAAAAAAAAAAAGTTATGAAAAATGTTTTCACGGCGAGCTTACCAATTCAGCTAAATTTTGAAGTTAAATAAATTAATTGTAAAAATTCTTTTAGAGATAAATATTAGTTTTCTGGGATTATTTCAAAGATAATTAATAAAGTAAAATCCAAAGATATTGAATTAAATGAAAAAACAAACACCTTGTTTGTGCTAAAAATAGCATCGGTAGTGTGAGAAATTCATTTTGCATCGAGTTATATCGAATTCATTAATACGGACTTTAGGGGCTATTTTCTTAATGTTCCTGTAAAAATTATTATTTTTTATTGTTACAAATTACGATGCTTTATTTATATAAAAAAGCAAAAATAAACACATTTTGTTTACATTAAGCGAGACCACCACAGCCTGTAGAGGTGAGTGGTGGGTGAGATGTCTTTACATCATCAACGCTCTGATCCACATCTGGCATCAATTGAAATGGATGGCTCTCGTCTAGGTGAGGCCCCATGTTTTGATAAGCTTCTGGACTTGACCTTCACTCCTGATCTGAAATGGAACACGTACATCAAGTCTGTTGCCAAGGTCGCTGGAAAGATGGTAGCATCCTTCTACTGCTCCAGAAGATGTCTCACTACTGATGCAATTCTCTATCTATATAAAAGCCAAGTACGTCCAAGGATGAAATACTGCTGCCATATCTGGGCAGGAGCTGCTAAAAACAGCCTATCCTGCCTTGACAGAGTACAAAATAGACTTCGTGGCTTAGTGGGGGATGCCCTTTTCTCTTCCTTGCAACCTCTCTCCCACAGAAGAGACGTTGCGAGCCTATCCTTGTTTTATCGTTATTTCCATGGCAGGTGCTCGTCTGAACTCCAATCTCTGGTCCCTCCTCACCAATCTTTAACAAAAAACACCCGTCTAGCTGAATCCACTGTGAAAAACTTTCCCCACATTTATCTGTGCCTAAATCAAAACGTGGATTTCATGAACAAAGCTTCTTTCTTAGAACTGCACGTCTGTAGAACTCTGTTCCGTCTGCCTGCTTCCCACCTGATTACAACCTGGATGTCTTCAAGTCCAACGTTAACAAATTCCTGATGAACCGCCCCCTTAAGTGAACACTTCATTAAATCTCCACACTAACGTACTGTACTTGCAATAACCCTTATCCATGAGTGGCTTCCGGGCCTTGATAAGTGGTGACCACCGTGTAAAAAATGTCACGTGACGGCAGGCAGTGGTAAATAATTTTCCCCAAATAAAAAAATGGCCCATCGGTACAAAGAAAAACACCTATTTATTAAAGAAAAATTAAGTATAATCTTATTATTAAAAAGATATATATAAAAACACGCATGGGTACAGTAAACATATTATACCAAAATGTGGAAGCCATCCGTCGAGTGGTTATTTAGACTACTAATAACGAACGAACCAGGAATTATATATATAAATATATATATATATATAAATATATATATATATATATATATTATTTTAACATAATTTTTATATGTATAAAAATTCCAGTAATGTTCATATACTAATAAAATCAAAGTCAATATTAATTGATTCAATTAATTAAACTTCATGATTATCGGTTTTGCAAAAATTAAGACAACAAAATATAAAATAAGGACATTATATGATGTATTTCCTTACGTGTTATAATTGTTTAGAAACTATTTGAACAAATTTAAACATTATATCATTAAAAAAATATTCCAAAAATAACTACCTACCTATTACCACTTGTTTTAACACCTTTGCCTACACACACCCGGACAATGGGCATCCCCCGCTACTGTTGTTTTTATTTCCCCCGGGGTTCCTTACTACACGACCTACACACACCCGGACAATGGGCATCCCCCGCTACTGTTGTTTTTATTTCCCCCGGGGTTCCTTACTACACCGCCTAAACACCCAGGCAACGCCGGACACCTCCATTAGTCTACCATAAATGTAATGATAGAGCAAATATACACTCGCAATGGCTTTTCTGTGAGAAAAACAAAAGCAGGGAAGCAAAAAATCCTTCACCCTGTATCGTGGCCGTTACACTCTACTTTAGTAATCCATAAAAATAAAACTGGAAATAAATAAATATAAATCCGAGTCTCGACACCACTTAAAAGTCTCTGACCATCGTCCCTTTCGCCCGATGTATACTTTTCCTCTCCAACCTCACGCTGGCCGCATTCTCGCCTTCGCTTTACGTCCATTCTCTTCGACGCCGACTTTGTTTTTCCTCTGAACATTTGCTGCATTTTCCTTTCTTTTTTTTCTTTTTCTTGTGCACACTTCCTAATTTGAGTATGCGGGTTTTTCGGTTACTGCTGCTGCTGCTGCTGCTGCTGCTAATCTCCCCGCGATCTAACCATCCTTCGCTACCGCCGACATCTTCCCATATGCACTATGTTACAGCCCACTAGATTTCGAAGACAATTTTGAACAAAAGCAATAGCAACGAGAAAGAGAGACAGAAGAAAAAAATATGAAGAAATAAAAGGACAGAAAAAATGTTGAAAATAAATAGAAAAAAACTATGACGTAGAATATGGAATAAAATCTTTTTAAAAAATTGATATAAAATATGGAATAAAATCTTTTAAAAAATTGACATAAAATATGGAATAAAATCTTTTAAAAAATTGACATGAAATATGGAATAAAATCTTTTAGAAATTGACATAAAATATGGAATAAAATCTTTTAAAAAATTGACATAAAATATGGAATAAAATCTTTTAAAAAAAATTGACATGAAATATGGAATAAAATCTTTTAAAAAATTGACATGAAATATGGAATAAAATCTTTTTTAAAAATTGACATAAAATATGGAATAAAATCTTTTTAAAAAATTGACATAAAATATGGAATAAAATCTTTTTAAAAAATTGACATGAAATATGGAATAAAATCTTTTTAAAAAATTGACATGAAATATGGAATAAAATCTTTTTTAAAAAATTGACATAAAATATGGAATAAAATCTTTTTAAAAAATTGACATGAAATATGGAATAAAATCTTTTAAAAAATTGACATGAAATATGGAATAAAATCTTTTAGAAATTGACATAAAATATGGAATAAAATCTTTTAAAAAATTGACATGAAATATGGAATAAAATCTTTTAGAAATTGACATAAAATATGGAATAAAATCTTTTAAAAAATTGACATAAAATATGGAATAAAATCTTTTAAAAAAAATTGACATGAAATATGGAATAAAATCTTTTTAAAAAATTGACATGAAATATGGAATAAAATCTTTTTTAAAAATTGACATAAAATATGGAATAAAATCTTTTTAAAAAATTGACATGAAATATGGAATAAAATCTTTTAAAAAATTGACATGAAATATGGAATAAAATCTTTTTAAAAAATTGACATAAAATATGGAATAAAATCTTTTAAAAAATTGACATAAAATATGGAATAAAATCTTTTTAAAAATTGACATGAAATATGGAATAAAATCTTTTAAAAAATTGACATAAAATATGGAATAAAATCTTTTTAAAAAATTGACATGAAATATGGAATAAAATCTTTTTTAAAAATTGACATGAAATATGGAATAAAATCTTTTTTAAAAAATTGACATAAAATATGGAATAAAATCTTTTTAAAAAATTGACATGAAATATGGAATAAAATCTTTTTTTTAAAAATTACATGAAATATGGAATAAAATCTTTTTAAAAAAATTGACATGAAATATGGAATAAAATCTTTTTAAAAAATTGACATGAAATATGGAATAAAATCTTTTTAAAAAATTGACATAAAATATGGAATAAAATCTTTTTAAAAAATTGACATGAAATATGGAATAAAATCTTTTTTAAAAAATTGACATGAAATATGGAATAAAATCTTTTTAAAAAATTGACATGAAATATGGAATAAAATCTTTTTAAAAAGCGAAAGAAAAGTTGAAAGAAAGAAATTTTCGATTTTATTGCAAAAATTAAAAAGGTAACAATTATTTTTGTACAAAATAATTTCTTTAATTTTTAAAAACATTTTTTTTTAATTTTTTTACTTAAAATTTAAAAAAAAACGTAATTAAAGTCAAAATAATTTCAAATTAGTCGATAAAGCATAAAACTAAAACATTTTATCGCTTGGAAAATATTTTAACTTGGATCGGAATGAATTAAACAAATAAAAAAACTTTTAAGATCATTTTCCAAATCCTATTCTATTTTAACTTTTAAAACTGAATAGAAGATAATTTGTCTTTTTAAATCGCTAAAATGGGCAACTATTTCCCGGTGTAAAATAATAATACACAGCTTTCTTGGTTTCGTTTAATCACGTCTTGACGTTCGGCTAATGAGGTAATTATTCATACGCCCCCTCCCCTCTGTTTCCATCACCCATGTTGGACAATGGACGGCGCCATTGCAGTATGCATACAAACACATCAAACACACACAAATATTCAATTTAAAAAGTGGATGCTTTTACACACACACACACACACACACACGCGCGCACACACACACACACACACACAAGCCTTGATGTTCTTAAAAACACGCACATACACATGCAAAGATAAATTACATAGACACGCAACATACAAGGAGAGCTTTATTAGCCAAATGGATACGGCTTTGGCCTAAAAAAGGCATGTCACGTGAGGGCCATAGAGTAAGTTTCTGCTATCAAAAAGGCCGCAATCCTATAATTATAATTGGACCCGTTTAATAAAAATTATTGTACAATATTTTTTCTTTCTTTCATTTTTAATTAGGGGTCAACGCTTATCAGGCCCCGGGGGCCTTTGAAAATTAACTAACACACCTATTGCTCTATTTGCCAGAAATAAAGGAGTTTAATCGCAATCCAGAGATTCTGCAATCTGTCATGAATAATGCTTTTGAAAGAGCACACATATGCGAAGCTAAAAATGAGCAACATTTAAAAGACATTATTTCTTATTGATAAAGATTGTTTGAATTTTGCATTTCATTTTTAATGTTCCCAATGTCTTAGTCAGAATGTGTTAAAATTACAGAAAGATATCATCAAAAATAAAGAATCTATTTAAGTTCAAAACCCTTCAGTGACTTTTTGGACATTATGTACATGGAAAGGGTTGCGTCGAGAGATATATAGAGATGCTAGGATATATAGTTGTATAAGTAACTAGATTGATAAAAAGTGGTACATAAATATATCGAGATAGATATGTTACATAGCATATGTGTATATACCGTCTCGTTTGTATGTGTGTCAACAAAAGCGTCTATCATGGTCAATGTGTGTGACAACCGTCTGTTTTGTACAATGTGTGTGGGTGTGCTGCACATACAATAAAACAGTTAATTAACATCAGTCTATGTAGCAGTAGGTGTATCAGAATTTTTGTAGGAATTTTTGACACCCCTAACACGAAACTGCGAATAAAATATAAAAATCTCGTAATTTCTCTTTTAAAAGTGGGTTGTTTATATCCTTTATGGATTATACTTCCAAAATAAACTATTAAAGTTGTTTTAAAAGTAATAGAAATATTTTTTTTATTTAAAAAAAAAACAGTAATGAATTTTACGAACTCAATATTTTTCAATTTTTTAAATTTAAAAATCTATCAAAATTTTTCTATTGATTCTATTTTTACAATAATTTCAGGATCAATGTGAAATTTTATGCTCTTTCCAATAAACTGAATATAATATTTTAGGCAAACGTTTTTTTTTAAATTCACGTCCCCCCCATTTTCAAGTGTCTATTAAAAAGTAAATAATTAATTTACTCACCAAAGTATTATATATCACAAATTGAAGAGAAAAGGTCAGTAAATAATATATTCAAATTTAGAAATTTACTTGTAAAGTCCGAAGTTTAAAACCTTTTTAAAAAAAACACGTTGTTTGTTTTTTGTTTGTTTTTTTTTTAATGAAACCTTGGTTATTGCCCCTTTAATTGAAAAAAAAATTAGGGCTTGAATTACATTTTTCGAGGAGTTATAAGCTTGGAAAGACGGGGTGGAATTATTCACTATTTTACACGAAATTTCTGACACACCTAGCGCACAGACAAAGTATATACCTCTCTTCGTTGTGTTGTCTTCTCTACTCTTTATCAAAATTCATCTTCCGTCCGAAGGAAAGAAAACAACAATAAGTTATATGTTTGATATAACTTTATTTGCGGTTTGGAATTTGTGGCGGTTACATCTTTTGATCCCTACATTATGCTAAGGTCGCGTTTCTCCCAGATTCCAAACGTGGAGACGATATCTTCCATGCTAACTTATTCAACTCTCCCAGTGTGACTCTCAAATCTAAACTCTAAACTAAAACTGTACATGTCTTTTCTAAACTATCTCATTACGTCATTAACAACCGTAGCATTAAATTCACCTGATGTCATCATTACGTCATTAACACACGTAGCATTAAATTCACCTGATGTCATCATTACGTCATTAACACACGTAGCATTAAATTCACCTGATGTCATCACTAAATCATCTCCGTTGTTTATGTTCTAACATTCCACGCTAGCATTCCCGAAACATTTCCTAACATCAACAACAATTATAATAAAAATTGTTCAGGTTACTTGGCATCCCCCGACAGTGTTCGATAGATAGACAGATAGATAGATAGGAACATAGAACGATTACATTGATTATATAATGTTATAAATTGAATTTAAAAAAATTCTTAATGCTACAATATTTTAAGTTATAAATTTATTATATTTTTACTAGAATATCTTGTCCTTTTCTTTTCCAGTTTTAACAACTAGTCCTTTACTTTTCCATATTTAAGCTTAACCATATTACTTTTTATGCTCGCGTTTTTTCTATTGTAATCATTAATTTTTCCAGGCTTCCAATAAATTCACTTGTTCTTTGTTTAATGTCAGTCTAATTTTTCTGTCCCCATTAACACATATGTAATAACAATGACGGCACTCGTCTGCTTTCAATAAAATCCCCCAACTATCTCTCTTTCATGCTTTCATTCTCTTTGTTTCACTCGTTACTTCTCCTTTCGAAACAGCAGGGAATTAGTAGCAACAGTAGTTGCTGAAGCGACGTGGTTGCTATGGAAACCAGCCATAAAAAGGGTCGCTCACTTCCTTACATATCTTTACGATTTTGAACACCAGAAAATTCATCATAACTTTTGTTTTACGGAACGAAAATTGACATTTTTTTTCACAATATAGCTGAAAAGGTGGTCTATAAACTGTAATAATTGTTTGAAATTTGGTCGAGAAATGAGTGAGTGGTGAAGGTTTAAAGCAGTTCTAAATGACTAAAACTGCCAATTAACCATATATTCAAACACGGTAGTGTTTGAATGGTAGATAGATAGATAGATAGATAGATAGATAGATAGATAGATAGATAGATAGATAGATAGATAGACAGACAGATAAATTGGTATAGATAGATAGATAGATAGATAGATAGATAGATAGATAGATAGATAGATAGACAGACAGACAGCAATAGGTCTCTACCTCTCTATCCATCTCCGTCGATATGTTTTCACGTCAATTTGCCCAACTCACCGGAACATTTTGATCCAATGACGCACGCAACAGCCGACACGCTTATTGCTCCTCCGAATTGGTAATTCCAGTCACTTCGTCATTGTCCGTCACTATTCGGTCACTTCCGCCTTTCCATTTCGTTTTTTTTTCCATTTGACTTCATCGGTTATTCAGTTATTGCAAGAAACAGGTGAATCCAATGTCACTTCGTCATTGTCCGTCACTATTCGGTCACTTTCGCCTTTCCATTTCGTTTTTTTTTCCATTTGACTTCATCGGTTATTCAGTTATTGCAAGAAACAGGTGAATCCAATGCACGTCAGATCCTATAAAAATCGCAGGCTTTCTTCAGATATTCTAGAATCGATCGAAAAGATCAAGACTCAGTCCAAACTAGAATTGTCCATTGTGTGAGGAGGAGGAGGAGGAGGAAGAGGAGGGAAGAGAGGAGGAGGAGAAGAAGTACGTATGGATGGCTGTGCGTGTCGTTCAGTACATGAAAGGGCGTAAAGTCATGTCCGAAAAATCTCAAACTTCATGTTTACCGTTTGCTGTGTTTCTGGATTCGTCGCAAATGCGGGGCAGTATCTTTATCTCCATTATTATATGAAAGGAACTTTGTCTGCATGTGTGTGTGTGAGAGAGAGAGAGTTCCCTATGGACTCGAAAACGGATGAGCCGATTGTTATGAAATTTCACGCGAATGTACTTTATGTGCCTGGCAGTGTTCTTAGATGGATTTTGTATCGGAATTTCTTCGATGAGTATCGATAATCGATAATCGATAATCGAAATAATCCGATGAAAGAAGGAAAGGTCATTTCGACCAAAGTTAACACCTTACACAGCCTAACATCGCAAGTGCATTTGAGAAGTTTTATTACCACAAAAGCCGAAACGTCCGACATATAAAATCAACCGTAGGTTCTTTGATATAACAGGGGCGCGTTCAAAATTATTTTTTCTGTTTTAAGCACAATTGCACCATGATACATGACTTTGAATTTTAAACTTTAATAAAAGCCATCTTCTATAATATAAATCTCATCTGTCTGTTTAAATGTATGTATGTATGTATGTATGTATGTATGTATGTATGTATGTATGTATGTGTGTATGTATGTATGTATGTATGTATGCCTAAAACTCTCGACAGGGGCAACGAATTTTCACGAGATTGATATCGTTTTGAAGCTTCGGGCGACAAATATCGAAAAATTGGCCAAAAACATTAATTCCTTCATTCTCAACTGGGCACTTTTCTACAGGGACGGGTCGCTTTTTTCGCCGATATTCACTCTTTTCAATTATCTAGCCTTAATGTAAACCTACGCCAATTCCGGTATAGTGATGGGCGCACCGGCAAAGACGTCATTTTTTTTTCACTTTCTTTGCCTCCTTCGCGGTACGGGTTAGAGCCTGCCTGCCTGCCTGCCTGCCTGCCTGCTACTACTTTTTTTCTCAACACACACCTCCAAACAGCCGAGCAACGCCGCCTCCCCCCCCCCCGGGCTAGTTATATATAAAAATAATTTTCTAAAATCAACAGTAGATTCTCTACAGTGCAATGTAGATAACAATGTATTGTAGACTGTTACTACGTAGAATTCACACATTTAGATGACATTAAAAATGAAGAAGTGTGGAAACATGTTTCGATTACGGAATCGTATTAACGATCCGAAAATTTTCATCGTTTCTGAAAGTCTGATGAAATTTTCGGATCATTGATACGATTATATATATATATATATATATATATATATATATATATATATATATATATATATATATAATTGAATAAACATATTTCCCTATATATATATATATATATATATATACATATATATATATATATATATATATATATATATATATATATATATATATATATAGGGAAATATGTTTATTCAATTATATTTCACCTTTTATTTAGACCAGTGTTTTAATGTATGAACTACAGTGCATATATAAATAAATGACAGGAGTCTATATTCTAAATTTCAAGATGTTGACCATCTTACTGTTTATTTCTCTAAGTGCGTTGAAATGCACAATTCTTGACAGCATCTGTTTCATAGCGCAGAATCATTCATGAAATTATATCAATTTTTAAATTTATTCCACTCTTAACTCATTAGAAGAAAAGGAACTTGTCAAATTCGTAACAAATAGAAAAATAATTGCAACTTCTCTTCCAATTTTCGAATTTTGTAATCATGCACATATTTCTTCATTTTCTTTTAAAGTTGATAAGTTCCTTTTCTTTTGATGAGTTAAAGGGCGGAATGAAATTTATAAAAAATTGATATAATAATTACATGAATGATTCTGTGCCACGAAACAGGTGCTGTCAAGAAATGTTGTATAAAATGGCGCCCAAAAGTTGTTGTTCATCCATATTCTACTGAAGCGCTTTCTATCAGTGCGTCTGATTATCATCAGGAATGATTGTTGTAGTTATCGTTTTCTTTTTCTTTTCCTTTGAGGCTTGGTATATTTATAATTTTAAGTTTTTATTTCGCTCTTTTTTCGGATGCACCGATAGAAAGTGCTTTAATAGAATATGGCTGGGCAATAAATTTTTGGCGCCATTTTATACAACATGTCAGCTGAAATAAAAAAAAGACTGCTCGGCGAATGGAAAAGATATCCAGAAAAATCGGGAAAAAGAATAATTCTGTCGTGTTCAATCAGACGTGCTCGAATAATGACTTGCTGCCAAAATATACAATATACATATATATATATATATATATATATATATATATATATAGAGAGAGAGAGAGAGAGAGAGAGAGAGAGAGAGAGATAGATAGATAGATAGATAGATAGATAGATAGATAGATTGTTGGAATTGTATCGCTTTCTAGCTAGATTCAACGTAACATGCAGAAATAAAATCCTAAAGGCGAGGGAAGATAAAATTAATAATTATTATTTTTTTCTTTCTGTATTATTTGGATTATTCTGTCTACTTTCATGTTTTTCTCACAACGTTTCTGTCGGTGTAACTTTCGATATTCTTCGTGAACGTTAGAAGTTGGAGATCAGGGTTCAAATTTATCTTTTGTTCTAGGACTTTTCATGTTGGGATTGGAAAAACATTTTAGACGGGTTGAGAGACAACCCCCACAGAGAATGAGTAAACAGATTATCTTTATAAAATTATTGAAGAAAGAATAACCACAGCAATGCCAACCAATTGAGAAGCCTGGCCAGAAACTACTTATGGTTCAAACTGCAGTCACCAAATGGCAATACAGCAGACCCGATATTTTGCTTCTACAGATAAGACAGCTTATTTAGGAGTTACTCAGGTGTTTAGACTATTGGACGAATTGTTAGATATTAACCGGACAACGCCGAGTAACCTGGTCGATTATTATTATTAGAAAAATAAAACAATTAGATTTTGGAAAATGTGTATTTACAGCTAAGAATGTTTAGTCAGGAATTTATGCAGAAGTTACATAAACAAAGTCGATTTAGGAATTTCCAGAGTAGTTGTGGAATTTGGTTATAAGTAACCATATTTTAGCTTACATGAACGATATGTGATTTGGTCTGCTTGCTGACATAATAGTTGGTTAGCAGAGATCAAACTGATGAGTTGGCGAGAAATGTTAGTGAACGGACGTGTAAATGATCCTGTTTGAAGTGGACAGGGAAACGAGTGAAAATGTGAAAGGAGACTCGGCGTGCCAAACTCCGACCACAAAAACATCCATAAAACGAATAGAATCTATGTAAAATGTAATTCGTTGTTATGGTGTTTTTTTTTTTTACGGTTTGGACAAATAAGAAGGTATGTGATTCTTTTGGTCAGAGACAAGCAGACATATTGTTATCGTTTAATTGTAAAAAGCTGTCTATGAAAGTTTGTCATGTTTGTTAACTACGAGTATTTGCGAAAAGCGCCCGCACACACAACGAACATTTCATATACACGCAGGACATAATGAATATTTCTACACGCTGTATACGCACATTTGCTATATCAAAGACACAGTTATATACACCACTAGACGATTGACACAAGAAATACAAACACACACACACACACACATACACACACACACATATATATATATATATATATATATATATATATATATATATATATATATACAAGACACATGCATATCTCTATCTATTATGCAGAAGTCACTTTATGTCTGTGTGAAAGTTCCTTCCTCATAAGTTCCGAAACGGCTGAGCCTATCTTTTTCAAATTTCACAGAGATAATTTATATGTACAGGCAGTTTTCTTTTCCGAACAGCTGAGAGAGAGACAATGAGAACGGTCGGTGATGATTACAGTTGAAGTCGGTAGTTAGAGTTTGGACGAATATTTATTATCATTATTATTATTATTATTATTATTATTATTATTATTATTATTATTATTATTATTATTATTATTATTATTATTGAACTGTTAGCTTCATTCAGTCAGGATGGCTGGGATGAGAGAGTGAAGCTGGCTCTGTACAAACCAGCTTCTGTTAAAAAAAAAAAAAAAAAAAAAAAACTCCCAGCACGTGTCATCCATCATCTTTCCGATGAATAAACATGCCAATAATAACGAATAGAGGGATGGGATTTTATTATTTACGTTCAGTTCTGTGGATAATTTAAGAACGAAGTTTTGGGGGTTTTTTTGTTAAAGATTATGTAGTTTGTGTAATGGGTCATTATCGTCAGCTAAAATAAGAATATCATTGACATAACGTATGTAAATATGGGATTGTCACACACTCATACACACATAAATACACACATAAATATACACATAAATACACAATACATATACATATAACTACACACATAACAACAAACATAAAATACACGCATAACTACACACAAATTTACACAATAAATGCATACATACATGCACACATAACTATACACATAACTACACACATAACTGCACACATAAGTGCACACATAGATGCACACATAACTACACTCAGAAATACACACATAATTACACACAAACCTACACACATAAATGAACACATACATACACACACATAACTGTACACATAACTACACACATAAATGCACACATAAATACACACATACATACACACATAACTACACACATAACTACACTCAGAAATACACACATAACTACACACAAACATACAAACATAAACGCACACATACATACACACACATAACTATACACATAACTACACACATAAATGCACACATAAATACGCACATGCATACACACATAACTACACACAAACCTACACACATAAATGCACACATACATACACACACGTAACTATGCACATAACTACACACATAAATGCACACATAAATACGCACATACTTACACACATAACTACACTCAGAAATACACACATAACTACACACAAACCTACACACATAAATGCACACATACATACACACACATAACTATACACATAACTACACACATAAATGCACACATAAATACACACATACATACACACATAAATACACACATAACTACACTCAGAAATAGGGCCCTGTCGGTGGGGCATTAGAATACGCCGACTGCCCCCCACCCCTGCAGAGGGTAAAAGTCCCTCAATGGGGGTCCTGGATATGACCTTAAACTATATCCAGTGGTGAGGCCCCAGCTTGCGGGCTTTAGGGAGTGTGGAGCCACCCTTTAATTACCATTGCTCCCAGGTCCACTCTGACCCGGAGTGGTAGTACCTGTTAGGGTTCCAACTATGGGTTAAATAGAAACCGACTTGAAAACAACAAATATATTCTATTAAAAAATTTTTCTTCAAAATCTTTGGATTCGGCATTAAATAACCGGAAAAGGGTTGATATGCCGTAAAACAAAAACAACCAACCAACCAACAACACTCAGAAATACACACATAACTACACACAAACATACACACATAAATGCACACATATATACACACACATAGCAAGACACATGACTACACACATAACTGCACACATAAATACACACATACATGCACACATAAATACACACATAACTATACTCAGAAATACACAGATAACCACACTCAGAAGTACACACATAACTACATACAAAAGTGTACACATAACTATACACACAAAACACAAAAATGTACACATAACTGTACACATAAATACACATATAAATAGACTAGGGGACACTCATACCTCATTATTTTTATTTTTCTCGTGCTAAGGATGCTAGGATCAGAGGATATAAAAGCCAAAAACACAAATGTGTGCTTGAGCACACTTCTCAACCTATATACTCTACGAATTTTTATCTACAGACTTGAAATTTGGTATATAGGGTATTCAGACATGTGGAAAACTTCTTAATCGGTTTTCATCCGATAAAAAGTGCTGCTAAGGTGGTCATAATTGAAAAAAATGGTACTCGAGAGAGGTATCAGATATTTATCTGTTTGTAAACTGTTTCACGATTGCACATGCATGAATTGTTCACATGATGTTAAGAATAAGTAGGTTTGAAAACACTTTTTAAAGATCTAGTTAAACTGGCCTAATGGTTATCGTACTTGACTCACTGTCTTTGGGTTTTGGTTTCGATCTCAGTTCGAGTTTGTTTTCTTTTACTTACAAGCAGTGAGCTGTTTAGGAAAAAACAATACTCACATGCACATGTCTCAGTTTCTGAATGAATTAAAATATCATATGTATGCGTATTTTATGACTGGGCAAAGCCGGACGGCCTGATAGTAGAGTATAAAAGCCAAATACACAAAGAAGTCCTTCTTTGGCACGTCGACACACGTGTGAATAACCTTCACGTAAAATGCAAGGTATGTGGAACACATTCACTTATTCATACACACGTACAGATTTTCTTGGACATATTTAAATGGTGCTCTTCCAGAAAAAAGGGTTGCTAAGGAGTTAAAATTTAAGAAATGGTACTTAGGGTTCATTGAATTTTTATTATGTTTGTCAACTGTTTGATAAGGTTTAAAAACACATTTTTAAAGAGCATGGCAAGCTCGCCTAATGGTTATCGTACTTGACTCACTGTCTTTAAGTTTTGATTTCGATCTCAGCTCGAGTGTTTTTTTCGTTGTTGTTGTTTTTTGCTTACAACAAATGAACTGTTTAGAAAAAAAAACATAATACTTGTATGCACATGTCTCCGTTTCTTTTCGTTTTTTTCTTTTTAACATTTTTTAAAGAATTTAACGTTACGTTTAATACTTGACAATACTGGGCACATCTGTATGTATACGCGTGAGGACACTTCTCAACCTATATACTCAACGAATTTCTGATCTACAGGCTTGAAATTTGGTACATAGGGTATTTATACATGGGGAAAACTTTGTAATTGGTTTTCATCCTGAAAAAATATTGATGCTATTCAAGCATCCACAAATCTCCGCATAATTTTATAATTCCATAAAGAAAAACATTTCCCATTTTCTACCGACCTGAACAAATTGCATATCCTCACTAGCATTATCCCCAGATATGTGAAACAGGAACGTTACAGATGAGTAAAAATCACAAAGGCTCCCAGTGATGAATGCCATTCTCTTCATGAACTCAGAACCCAATGATTAAGATCAAGGAGAAGTTTCCTCAATTATGCATAACCACTAACATCTTAGGAAGAGACCAAACTACAGCTTTAAATCAGAGGGCTAGAGAATGTGCCCTTTCCCACTGACGTCTTTTAAGTTTTGAGTCCTTAATTAATCAAGCACTAGTCCACCGCCTCAAATATACTAAACTTATTTCCAACCAACAGTATGGATTTAGGTAAGCCTGTTCTACTGCAGATATCCTAAGTGTAATCTCTGAACGTATATACCATGCGCTGGATAAGGCAAGTGAAGTTAAGGAAATAGCCATAGACAAGGCCTTTGATGAGTTACGACAACATGGTCTTTTCATGAAAACTAAATCATATTATATTGTTGAACAAGTACACATGAATACACACATAACTACACACATAAATACACACATAAATACACACATAAATATATGCATAACTATACACATAAATACACACATAAATATACACATAAATATACACATAAATACACACATAAATATGCACATAAATACACACATCAATATACACATAAATACACACATAAATATGCACATAAATACACACATCAATATACACATAAATACACACATAAATGCACACATAACTACACACATAAATACACACATAACTACACACATAAATACACACATAACTACACACATAAATACACACATAAATATACACATAAATACACACATAAATATACACATAACTATACACATAAATACACACATAAATATATGCATAACTATACACATAAATACACACATAAATATACACATAAATATGCACATAAATACACACATAACTACACACATAAATACACACATTAATACACTCATAAATGCACACATAAATACACACATAAATATACACATAAATACACACATAAATACACACATAAACATACACATAAATATACACATAAATATACACATAAATACACACATACATATACACATAAATACACACATAAATACACACATAAATACACACATAACTACACACATAAATACACACATAACTACACACATACATATACACATAAATACACACATAACTACACACATAAATACACACATAACTACACACATAAATACACACATAAATATACACATAAATACACACATAAATATACACATAACTATACACATAAATATACACATAAATATACACATAAATACACACATAAATACACACATAAATATACACATAACTACACACATACATATACACATAAATACACACATAACTACACACATAAATACACACATAAATATACACATAAATACACACATAACTACACACATAAATACACACATAAATATACACATAAATATACACATAACTACACACATAACTACACACATAAATACACACATAAATACACCATCATATCTGATACAATCATGTTGACACACCGGTTCTCGCTAAATCACTTAAGTTAAGCAATGTTGAGCTTGGCTAGTACCAGATGGGTGATCATTTGGGAAGGCAATGTGATGTATGCACCGCGAGGTAAAATACCAAGTTGGGAAACTGGCGCGGTCTATCATACCATGAAGAGTAGATGGGCCTTTCTTAAGCCGTAGTAAGCAGCCCATCTAGTGATGGCGTCATGAAAAAAAAATACCTCCGATAGCCCTGGCGAAGCATCTCAAGTATTCAGCTACGGACAAGATTTGAATTACAAACTCGTGTAGTGAGTTCAATCTCGACTGCAGCCGAATGTTACGTTACATGTGGATGAATATTTAACATAATCGAATCTTTCTTAAATAAGAGAAAAATCCGGGTTGTTCTCAATGGTCGTACATCAAAACAACATGTGTAAATGTGGGTGTGCTCCCTGATGAATTTGTTTCTGGGATAGGTATATTTGCTCGACGCTACGTTCTATAACAGACACAAGGGGAAAACAAATGAACAAATATCTAAGGAAATAGCTGAAGACTTAGAGGAAGACCTCAAGTCTGAAGTGGGATGGGGACATAAATGGATTCAAACTAATTAGACTAAGCTTCTTTCCTTTCACAATTAAAAGAAATCTTCTCAACCATTAATAACCATGGCTAATGATACTCTACCTGAAAGCTCTTGGTTGAAACTTCTCAGCTTAATGTTCACAAGGAGTATGAATTCGAACAAATATATCGAGGGTATTACCAAGGTAACTGCAAAGAAGGTGGGCTCTCTCTACTGTGTTAAAAGTTACTTATGCAAGAGAATGTCTTGTACCTCTACAAGCCCACCATTCGCCCATGCATGGAGTATTGTTGCTGATGCATCTGCTACTATATTTTCACTCCTAGACAAGATTCAAAAAAGAGTGGCCAACCTAACAGGTCCAGCACTGTCAACCGAATACCAACCTTTCTCGCATCAACAAAATGTGGCACCCCAGTGCCTATTTTACAAGTATTTTAATGGAAGGTGTGCCAACGAATTCCAAATTTCACCTTTTCACCGTAGTGATTCTTAGATGCCGGAAAACCTTCTATTCTAATAGTTTCTTCCCTTGAACTGTTAAACTTTGGAATCCCCTCCCAAGTCCCTGCTTCCCCAACTGTATTGACATGCAGAAGTTCAAATGCAACTCCTTATGTGCAATCCCTGCAAATTTTGTCCCAAGAAGTAGCCCCTTGCATCAAAGTGACGCTGTGCATTTGTTTAGGGTGAAAAAGCAAAAAAAAATAAAAAAGGCCCTCTATCCCACCTCAGAAGCACCGTGGGTCGAGTGGAAAACACACAACTGCCTGGGGATGGAAATAGGGAAATCGAACTTTGTTATGGCTACAAAACTGACTTAATCAGCATGCGATGCAAAATTCTCTTTTCTGCTCTCTACTGTCCAATCAATGCAGTTTAAGGATGTCACACAAGGTGCCTTGAATAAGTTTCCAGACTTTTTTCGCATAGGCACTCTTATTGATAATACACACATGGAACTCTAGCCCCCTTGGAAGTAATCTTCTCCGGCTGCAATACACTTGTTGTACCATTCCAACAACTTCTGGAAGGCCCCATGTAAGTCCTCTTGTGTGAGCATATCAATGACCCTTGTCACAGCCTCTTTCATCTCCTCAATTGTCTCAAAATGACCTCTTAGGTTTTCCTTGAACTTAGGGAAATAACCAAAAATAATAATAACCAAAGATTTTCCTTCAGCTTTGAGAATAACCAAAAGTCACAGGGAGCAAAACCTGGACTATAGGGAGGGCGAGAAACTGTCTTGACGCCCATCTTGGTCAAATAGTCTGTGACAAGTATGGAATTGTGGACTGTACCCTGGGAACAAATGTCCCGCATCTTCAGTTCCTTGTGTTTACAGTTCCCACACTGACATCAAACTTTGCACTTATTGTCTCTATAGACACACGACGGTCCTTATCCATGAAATTCTTTATTTGGCCAATCAATTTTACTGTTTTGACTTCCTTACTCCTCCCACACTTTTTCTATTCCTTCACAGACTTCCTGATTCGCTTGACTTTCTTATTCTACTCAAAAACTGATGCTTGCTTCATGCAAGATGGTCCATAAGCAGTCTGAAGCATTCCATACGTTTCTATGGCATTTTTTTCCAAGTTTAAAACAGAATTTTATTGCATATCGTTCTTCTAAAGTGTCCTCACATCCAGATTGCATTTTTGAAATTCACCAGCTGTGACAATCAGACTTTAGTGGGGTGTATTCCAATTTCTGCTGTAACTGTTCATTTGACCCTGAAATCATAAAAATTGACCACTTATCTCATAAGATGTGTACTGAATTTGAAATGCCTATACAAAAAAGTCTGGAAACTTATTGAAGGCATCTCATAGCATGCAACAATAATATAAAGGATTGTGTAAAAAAATGCTCCAAAGATACGTACTGACCACATTAGATCAGCAAGATCCACAAAGAAAGATTTTAGAAAGTTTTAATCTGAAACCTTAACCCTAACCCTAACCTTAGAACTTTTAAATCCGAATCTCTCAAGTCAAGCGAACGAATATTTTCATGACTGTAGAAATATTGCTATCTCGGTCACGCACAAATATACATACATTTTCGCATTAATTTTGTTTCTTATGATTTATTTTGGTTTCTCGCAAGATATTATAATTTTTTTTTTATTATTTATTTTTTTTATTTACCCGAAACAAGGTAGATTGCCACTGACACAGTAAAAAACCATTATGAATTCAAAGCCATGCCTATAGGAGCATCCTAAGTAGGGATTTGTGCAGCAAGATGTTTGTTCACATTACATTTAAGTTTCTGTATGCTGATACAGACAGAAAAACAGGGAGTGGAGAGGGAATTCCAATGGCTAAAAGTCCTAGGAAAGAAATTATTAGAGTAGAAAGTCTTCCGGCATCCAGGGACCTCCACAGATCAGATTTTGCTGATTATCATGTTAGTCAGAGATATTTATGTTAAGGGGGCACTAATATAGCAAGTTGGTCAGAGCACGTTCCATTAGAGTACTTGTAAAGCAACTACAAGTATGTAACATTGTAGTGATGGTACAGAAGCTGCAGCTTGCTAGACAGTGTGAGACCTATTATAATATTGTTGATTATTTAATTGGAATTCATTATTGAAATAAGTATTATCTATTAATTTATTTTATTGTGGCCTATTATCCTCATCTTTTTATTGTGAATTATTATCCTCATCTTTTTATTGTGAATTATTATCCTCATCTTTTTATTGTGGATTATTATCCTCATCTTTTTATTGTGGATTATTATCCTCATCTTTTTATTGTGAATTATTATCCTCATCTTTTTATTGTGGATTATTATCCTCATCTTTTTATTGTGAATTATTATCCTCATCTTTTTATTGTGAATTATTATCCTCATCTTTTTATTGTGAATTATTATCCTCATCTTTTTATTGTGAATTATTATCCTCATCTTTTTATTGTGAATTATTATCCTCATCTTTTTATTGTGAATTATTATCCTCATCTTTTTATTGTGAATTATTATCCTCATCTTTTTATTGTGAATTATTATCCTCATCTTTTTATTGTGAATTATTATCCTCATCTTTTTCTTGTGGATTATTATCCTCATCTTTTTATTGTGAATTATTATCCTCATCTTTTTATTGTGAATTATTATCCTCATCTTTTTATTGTGAATTATTATCCTCATCTTTTTATTGTGAATTATTATCCTCATCTTTTTATTGTGAATTATTATCCTCATCTTTTTATTGTGGATTATTATCCTCATCTTTTTATTGTGGATTATTATCCTCATCTTTTTATTGTGGATTATTATCCTCATCTTTTTATTGTGAATTATTATCCTCATCTTTTTATTGTGAATTATTATCCTCATCTTTTTATTGTGAATTATTATCCTCATCTTTTTATTGTGAATTATTATCCTCATCTTTTTATTGTGAATTATTATCCTCATCTTTTTATTGTGAATTATTATCCTCATCTTTTTATTGTGAATTATTATCCTCATCTTTTTATTGTGAATTATTATCCTCATCTTTTTATTGTGAATTATTATCCTCATCTTTTTATTGTGGATTATTATCCTCATCTTTTTATTGTGGATTATTATCCTCATCTTTTTATTGTGAATTATTATCCTCATCTTTTTATTGTGAATTATTATCCTCATCTTTTTATTGTGAATTATTATCCTCATCTTTTTATTGTGAATTATTATCCTCATCTTTTTATTGTGGATTATTATCCTCATCTTTTTATTGTGAATTATTATCCTCATCTTTTTATTGTGAATTATTATCCTCATCTTTTTATTGTGAATTATTATCCTCATCTTTTTATTGTGAATTATTATCCTCATCTTTTTATTGTGGATTATTATCCTCATCTTTTTATTGTGAATTATTATCCTCATCTTTTTATTGTGAATTATTATCCTCATCTTTTTATTGTGAATTATTATCCTCATCTTTTTATTGTGAATTATTATCCTCATCTTTTTATTGTGGATTATTATCCTCATCTTTTTATTGTGAATTATTATCCTCATCTTTTTATTGTGAATTATTATCCTCATCTTTTTATTGTGAATTATTATCCTCATCTTTTTATTGTGAATTATTATCCTCATCTTTTTATTGTGGATTATTATCCTCATCTTTTTATTGTGAATTATTATCCTCATCTTTTTATTGTTGATTATTATCCTCATCTTTTTATTGTGGATTATTATCCTCATCTTTTTATTGTGAATTATTATCCTCATCTTTTTATTGTGGATTATTATCCTCATCTTTTTATTGTGAATTATTATCCTCATCTTTTTATTGTTGATTATTATCCTCATCTTTTTATTGTGGATTATTATCCTCATCTTTTTATTGTGAATTATTATCCTCATCTTTTTATTGTGGATTATTATCCTCATCTTTTTATTGTGAATTATTATCCTCATCTTTTTATTGTTGATTATTATCCTCATCTTTTTATTGTGGATTATTATCCTCATCTTTTTATTGTTGATTATTATCCTCATCTTTTTATTGTTGATTATTATCCTCATCTTTTTATTGTGGATTATTATCCTCATCTTTTTATTGTGAATTATTATCCTCATCTTTTTATTGTGGATTATTATCCTCATCTTTTTATTGTGAATTATTATCCTCATCTTTTTATTGTTGATTATTATCCTCATCTTTTTATTGTGGATTATTATCCTCATCTTTTTATTGTGAATTATTATCCTCATCTTTTTATTGTGGATTATTATCCTCATCTTTTTATTGTGAATTATTATCCTCATCTTTTTATTGTGAATTATTATCCTCATCTTTTTATTGTTGATTATTATCCTCATCTTTTTATTGTTGATTATTATCCTCATCTTTTTATTGTTGATTATTATCCTCATCTTTTTATTGTGAATTATTATCCTCATCTTTTTATTGTGAATTATTATCCTCATCTTTTTATTGTTGATTATTATCCTCATCTTTTTATTGTGAATTATTATCCTCATCTTTTTATTGTTGATTATTATCCTCATCTTTTTATTGTGAATTATTATCCTCATCTTTTTATTGTGAATTATTATCCTCATCTTTTTATTGTTGATTATTATCCTCATCTTTTTATTGTGAATTATTATCCTCATCTTTTTATTGTGAATTATTATCCTCATCTTTTTATTGTTGATTATTATCCTCATCTTTTTATTGTGAATTATTATCCTCATCTTTTTATTGTGAATTATTATCCTCATCTTTTTATTGTGAATTATTATCCTCATCTTTTTATTGTGAATTATTATCCTCATCTTTTTATTGTGGATTATTATCCTCATCTTTTTATTGTGAATTATTATCCTCATCTTTTTATTGTGAATTATTATCCTCATCTTTTTATTGTGAATTATTATCCTCATCTTTTTATTGTGAATTATTATCCTCATCTTTTTATTGTTGATTATTATCCTCATCTTTTTATTGTGGATTATTATCCTCATCTTTTTATTGTGGATTATTATCCTCATCTTTTTATTGTTGATTATTATCCTCATCTTTTTATTGTGGATTATTATCCTCATCTTTTTATTGTGAATTATTATCCTCATCTTTTTATTGTGAATTATTATCCTCATCTTTTTATTGTGAATTATTATCCTCATCTTTTTATTGTTGATTATTATCCTCATCTTTTTATTGTGAATTATTATCCTCATCTTTTTATTGTGGATTATTATCCTCATCTTTTTATTGTGAATTATTATCCTCATCTTTTTATTGTGAATTATTATCCTCATCTTTTTATTGTGAATTATTATCCTCATCTTTTTATTGTTGATTATTATCCTCATCTTTTTATTGTGGATTATTATCCTCATCTTTTTATTGTGGATTATTATCCTCATCTTTTTATTGTTGATTATTATCCTCATCTTTTTATTGTGAATTATTATCCTCATCTTTTTATTGTGGATTATTATCCTCATCTTTTTATTGTGGATTATTATCCTCATCTTTTTATTGTGGATTATTATCCTCATCTTTTTATTGTTGATTATTATCCTCATCTTTTTATTGTGAATTATTATCCTCATCTTTTTATTGTTGATTATTATCCTCATCTTTTTATTGTTGATTATTATCCTCATCTTTTTATTGTGAATTATTATCCTCATCTTTTTATTGTGGATTATTATCCTCATCTTTTTATTGTGAATTATTATCCTCATCTTTTTATTGTGAATTATTATCCTCATCTTTTTATTGTGAATTATTATCCTCATCTTTTTATTGTGAATTATTATCCTCATCTTTTTATTGTTGATTATTATCCTCATCTTTTTATTGTGGATTATTATCCTCATCTTTTTATTGTGGATTATTATCCTCATCTTTTTATTGTTGATTATTATCCTCATCTTTTTATTGTGAATTATTATCCTCATCTTTTTATTGTGGATTATTATCCTCATCTTTTTATTGTGAATTATTATCCTCATCTTTTTATTGTTGATTATTATCCTCATCTTTTTATTGTGGATTATTATCCTCATCTTTTTATTGTGAATTATTATCCTCATCTTTTTATTGTGGATTATTATCCTCATCTTTTTATTGTGAATTATTATCCTCATCTTTTTATTGTGAATTATTATCCTCATCTTTTTATTGTTGATTATTATCCTCATCTTTTTATTGTTGATTATTATCCTCATCTTTTTATTGTTGATTATTATCCTCATCTTTTTATTGTGAATTATTATCCTCATCTTTTTATTGTGAATTATTATCCTCATCTTTTTATTGTTGATTATTATCCTCATCTTTTTATTGTGAATTATTATCCTCATCTTTTTATTGTTGATTATTATCCTCATCTTTTTATTGTGAATTATTATCCTCATCTTTTTATTGTGAATTATTATCCTCATCTTTTTATTGTTGATTATTATCCTCATCTTTTTATTGTGAATTATTATCCTCATCTTTTTATTGTGAATTATTATCCTCATCTTTTTATTGTTGATTATTATCCTCATCTTTTTATTGTGAATTATTATCCTCATCTTTTTATTGTGAATTATTATCCTCATCTTTTTATTGTGAATTATTATCCTCATCTTTTTATTGTGAATTATTATCCTCATCTTTTTATTGTGGATTATTATCCTCATCTTTTTATTGTGAATTATTATCCTCATCTTTTTATTGTGAATTATTATCCTCATCTTTTTATTGTGAATTATTATCCTCATCTTTTTATTGTGGATTATTATCCTCATCTTTTTATTGTGGATTATTATCCTCATCTTTTTATTGTTGATTATTATCCTCATCTTTTTATTGTGAATTATTATCCTCATCTTTTTATTGTGAATTATTATCCTCATCTTTTTATTGTGAATTATTATCCTCATCTTTTTATTGTGAATTATTATCCTCATCTTTTTATTGTGGATTATTATCCTCATCTTTTTATTGTGGATTATTATCCTCATCTTTTTATTGTGAATTATTATCCTCATCTTTTTATTGTGAATTATTATCCTCATCTTTTTATTGTTGATTATTATCCTCATCTTTTTATTGTGGATTATTATCCTCATCTTTTTATTGTGAATTATTATCCTCATCTTTTTATTGTGAATTATTATCCTCATCTTTTTATTGTGAATTATTATCCTCATCTTTTTATTGTGAATTATTATCCTCATCTTTTTATTGTGAATTATTATCCTCATCTTTTTATTGTGAATTATTATCCTCATCTTTTTATTGTGAATTATTATCCTCATCTTTTTATTGTGAATTATTATCCTCATCTTTTTATTGTGAATTATTATCCTCATCTTTTTATTGTGAATTATTATCCTCATCTTTTTATTGTGAATTATTATCCTCATCTTTTTATTGTGAATTATTATCCTCATCTTTTTATTGTGAATTATTATCCTCATCTTTTTATTGTGAATTATTATCCTCATCTTTTTATTGTGAATTATTATCCTCATCTTTTTATTGTGAATTATTATCCTCATCTTTTTATTGTGAATTATTATCCTCATCTTTTTATTGTGGATTATTATCCTCATCTTTTTATTGTGGATTATTATCCTCATCTTTTTATTGTGAATTATTATCCTCATCTTTTTATTGTGAATTATTATCCTCATCTTTTTATTGTTGATTATTATCCTCATCTTTTTATTGTGAATTATTATCCTCATCTTTTTATTGTGGATTATTATCCTCATCTTTTTATTGTGAATTATTATCCTCATCTTTTTATTGTGAATTATTATCCTCATCTTTTTATTGTGGATTATTATCCTCATCTTTTTATTGTGAATAATTATCCTCATCTTTTTATTGTGAATTATTATCCTCATCTTTTTATTGTGAATTATTATACTCATCTTTTTATTGTGAATTATTATCCTCATCTTTTTATTGTGAATTATTATACTCATCTTTTTATTGTGGATTATTATCCTCATCTTTTTATTGTGAATTATTATCCTCATCTTTTTATTGTGAATTATTATACTCATCTTTTTATTGTGAATTATTATCCTCATCTTTTTATTGTGAATTATTATACTCATCTTTTTATTGTGGATTATTATCCTCATCTTTTTATTGTGGATTATTATCCTCATCTTTTTATTGTGAATTATTATCCTTATCTTTTTATTGTGAATTATTATCCTCATCTTTTTATTGTGAATTATTATACTCATCTTTTTATTGTGAATTATTATCCTCATCTTTTTATTGTGAATTATTATCCTCATCTTTTTATTGTGGATTATTATCCTCATCTTTTTATTGTGAATTATTATCCTCATCTTTTTATTGTGGATTATTATCCTCATCTTTTTATTGTGAATTATTATCCTCATCTTTTTATTGTTGATTATTATCCTCATCTTTTTATTGTGGATTATTATCCTCATCTTTTTATTGTGAATTATTATCCTCATCTTTTTATTGTGAATTATTATCCTCATCTTTTTATTGTGGATTATTATCCTCATCTTTTTATTGTGGATTATTATCCTCATCTTTTTATTGTTGATTATTATCCTCATCTTTTTATTGTGAATTATTATCCTCATCTTTTTATTGTGAATTATTATCCTCATCTTTTTATTGTTGATTATTATCCTCATCTTTTTATTGTGAATTATTATCCTCATCTTTTTATTGTGGATTATTATCCTCATCTTTTTATTGTGGCCTATTATCCTCATCTTTTTATTGTGGATTATTATCCTCATCTTTTTATTGTGAATTATTATCCTCATCTTTTTATTGTGAATTATTATCCTCATCTTTTTATTGTGAATTATTATCCTCATCTTTTTATTGTGGATTATTATCCTCATCTTTTTATTGTGAATTATTATCCTCATCTTTTTATTGTTGATTATTATCCTCATCTTTTTATTGTGAATTATTATCCTCATCTTTTTATTGTGAATTATTATACTCATCTTTTTATTGTGAATTATTATCCTCATCTTTTTATTGTGAATTATTATACTCATCTTTTTATTGTGAATTATTATCCTCATCTTTTTATTGTGGATTATTATCCTCATCTTTTTATTGTGGATTATTATCCTCATCTTTTTATTGTGGATTATTATCCTCATCTTTTTATTGTGAATTATTATCCTCATCTTTTTATTGTGAATTATTATCCTCATCTTTTTATTGTGGATTATTATCCTCATCTTTTTATTGTGGATTATTATCCTCATCTTTTTATTGTGAATTATTATCCTCATCTTTTTATTGTGAATTATTATCCTCATCTTTTTATTGTTGATTATTATCCTCATCTTTTTATTGTGAATTATTATCCTCATCTTTTTATTGTGGATTATTATCCTCATCTTTTTATTGTGAATTATTATCCTCATCTTTTTATTGTGAATTATTATCCTCATCTTTTTATTGTGAATTATTATCCTCATCTTTTTATTGTGGATTATTATACTCATCTTTTTATTGTGAATTATTATCCTCATCTTTTTATTGTGAATTATTATACTCATCTTTTTATTGTGAATTATTATCCTCATCTTTTTATTGTGAATTATTATCCTCATCTTTTTATTGTGGATTATTATCCTCATCTTTTTATTGTGGATTATTATCCTCATCTTTTTATTGTGAATTATTATCCTCATCTTTTTATTGTTGATTATTATCCTCATCTTTTTATTGTGAATTATTATCCTCATCTTTTTATTGTGAATTATTATACTCATCTTTTTATTGTGAATTATTATCCTCATCTTTTTATTGTGAATTATTATACTCATCTTTTTATTGTGAATTATTATCCTCATCTTTTTATTGTGGATTATTATACTCATCTTTTTATTGTTGATTATTATACTCATCTTTTTATTGTGGATTATTATCCTCATCTTTTTATTGTGAATTATTATACTCATCTTTTTATTGTGAATTATTATCCTCATCTTTTTATTGTGAATTATTATCCTCATCTTTTTATTGTGAATTATTATCCTCATCTTTTTATTGTGAATTATTATCCTCATCTTTTTATTGTGGATTATTATCCTCATCTTTTTATTGTGAATTATTATCCTCATCTTTTTATTGTGAATTATTATCCTCATCTTTTTATTGTGAATTATTATCCTCATCTTTTTATTGTGAATTATTATCCTCATCTTTTTATTGTGGATTATTATCCTCATCTTTTTATTGTGAATTATTATCCTCATCTTTTTATTGTGAATTATTATCCTCATCTTTTTATTGTGAATTATTATCCTCATCTTTTTATTGTGAATTATTATCCTCATCTTTTTATTGTGAATTATTATCCTCATCTTTTTATTGTGGATTATTATCCTCATCTTTTTATTGTGAATTATTATCCTCATCTTTTTATTGTTGATTATTATCCTCATCTTTTTATTGTGAATTATTATCCTCATCTTTTTATTGTGGATTATTATCCTCATCTTTTTATTGTTGATTATTATCCTCATCTTTTTATTGTTGATTATTATCCTCATCTTTTTATTGTGGATTATTATCCTCATCTTTTTATTGTGAATTATTATCCTCATCTTTTTATTGTGAATTATTATCCTCATCTTTTTATTGTGGATTATTATCCTCATCTTTTTATTGTTGATTATTATCCTCATCTTTTTATTGTGGATTATTATCCTCATCTTTTTATTGTTGATTATTATCCTCATCTTTTTATTGTGAATTATTATCCTCATCTTTTTATTGTGGATTATTATCCTCATCTTTTTATTGTTGATTATTATCCTCATCTTTTTATTGTTGATTATTATCCTCATCTTTTTATTGTGGATTATTATCCTCATCTTTTTATTGTGAATTATTATCCTCATCTTTTTATTGTGAATTATTATCCTCATCTTTTTATTGTGGATTATTATCCTCATCTTTTTATTGTTGATTATTATCCTCATCTTTTTATTGTGGATTATTATCCTCATCTTTTTATTGTGAATTATTATCCTCATCTTTTTATTGTGGATTATTATCCTCATCTTTTTATTGTGGATTATTATCCTCATCTTTTTATTGTTGATTATTATCCTCATCTTTTTATTGTGAATTATTATCCTCATCTTTTTATTGTGAATTATTATCCTCATCTTTTTATTGTGAATTATTATCCTCATCTTTTTATTGTGGATTATTATCCTCATCTTTTTATTGTGAATTATTATCCTCATCTTTTTATTGTGAATTATTATCCTCATCTTTTTATTGTTGATTATTATCCTCATCTTTTTATTGTGAATTATTATCCTCATCTTTTTATTGTGGATTATTATCCTCATCTTTTTATTGTTGATTATTATCCTCATCTTTTTATTGTGGATTATTATCCTCATCTTTTTATTGTGAATTATTATCCTCATCTTTTTATTGTGAATTATTATCCTCATCTTTTTATTGTGAATTATTATCCTCATCTTTTTATTGTGAATTATTATCCTCATCTTTTTATTGTGAATTATTATCCTCATCTTTTTATTGTGGATTATTATCCTCATCTTTTTATTGTGGATTATTATCCTCATCTTTTTATTGTTGATTATTATCCTCATCTTTTTATTGTGAATTATTATCCTCATCTTTTTATTGTGAATTATTATCCTCATCTTTTTATTGTGGATTATTATCCTCATCTTTTTATTGTTGATTATTATCCTCATCTTTTTATTGTGAATTATTATCCTCATCTTTTTATTGTGAATTATTATCCTCATCTTTTTATTGTGAATTATTATCCTCATCTTTTTATTGTGGATTATTATCCTCATCTTTTTATTGTGAATTATTATCCTCATCTTTTTATTGTGAATTATTATCCTCATCTTTTTATTGTTGATTATTATCCTCATCTTTTTATTGTGAATTATTATCCTCATCTTTTTATTGTGGATTATTATCCTCATCTTTTTATTGTGAATTATTATCCTCATCTTTTTATTGTGAATTATTATCCTCATCTTTTTATTGTGAATTATTATCCTCATCTTTTTATTGTGAATTATTATCCTCATCTTTTTATTGTGAATTATTATCCTCATCTTTTTATTGTGAATTATTATCCTCATCTTTTTATTGTGAATTATTATCCTCATCTTTTTATTGTGAATTATTATCCTCATCTTTTTATTGTGAATTATTATCCTCATCTTTTTATTGTGAATTATTATCCTCATCTTTTTATTGTGAATTATTATCCTCATCTTTTTATTGTGAATTATTATCCTCATCTTTTTATTGTGAATTATTATCCTCATCTTTTTATTGTGGATTATTATCCTCATCTTTTTATTGTGAATTATTATCCTCATCTTTTTATTGTGAATTATTATCCTCATCTTTTTATTGTGGATTATTATCCTCATCTTTTTATTGTTGATTATTATCCTCATCTTTTTATTGTGAATTATTATCCTCATCTTTTTATTGTGAATTATTATCCTCATCTTTTTATTGTTGATTATTATCCTCATCTTTTTATTGTGAATTATTATCCTCATCTTTTTATTGTGGATTATTATCCTCATCTTTTTATTGTGGCCTATTATCCTCATCTTTTTATTGTGGATTATTATCCTCATCTTTTTATTGTGAATTATTATCCTCATCTTTTTATTGTGAATTATTATCCTCATCTTTTTATTGTGGATTATTATCCTCATCTTTTTATTGTGAATTATTATCCTCATCTTTTTATTGTGAATTATTATCCTCATCTTTTTATTGTTGATTATTATCCTCATCTTTTTATTGTGAATTATTATCCTCATCTTTTTATTGTGAATTATTATCCTCATCTTTTTATTGTGAATTATTATCCTCATCTTTTTATTGTGAATTATTATCCTCATCTTTTTATTGTGAATTATTATCCTCATCTTTTTATTGTGAATTATTATCCTCATCTTTTTATTGTGAATTATTATCCTCATCTTTTTATTGTGGATTATTATCCTCATCTTTTTATTGTTGATTATTATCCTCATCTTTTTATTGTGGATTATTATCCTCATCTTTTTATTGTGGATTATTATCCTCATCTTTTTATTGTGAATTATTATCCTCATCTTTTTATTGTGAATTATTATCCTCATCTTTTTATTGTGAATTATTATCCTCATCTTTTTATTGTGGATTATTATCCTCATCTTTTTATTGTGAATTATTATCCTCATCTTTTTATTGTGAATTATTATCCTCATCTTTTTATTGTGGATTATTATCCTCATCTTTTTATTGTGGATTATTATCCTCATCTTTTTATTGTTGATTATTATCCTCATCTTTTTATTGTGAATTATTATCCTCATCTTTTTATTGTGAATTATTATCCTCATCTTTTTATTGTGAATTATTATCCTCATCTTTTTATTGTGAATTATTATCCTCATCTTTTTATTGTGGATTATTATCCTCATCTTTTTATTGTGAATTATTATCCTCATCTTTTTATTGTGAATTATTATCCTCATCTTTTTATTGTTGATTATTATCCTCATCTTTTTATTGTGAATTATTATCCTCATCTTTTTATTGTGAATTATTATCCTCATCTTTTTATTGTGAATTATTATCCTCATCTTTTTATTGTGGATTATTATCCTCATCTTTTTATTGTGAATTATTATCCTCATCTTTTTATTGTGGATTATTATCCTCATCTTTTTATTGTGGATTATTATCCTCATCTTTTTATTGTTGATTATTATCCTCATCTTTTTATTGTGAATTATTATCCTCATCTTTTTATTGTGAATTATTATCCTCATCTTTTTATTGTTGATTATTATCCTCATCTTTTTATTGTGGATTATTATCCTCATCTTTTTATTGTTGATTATTATCCTCATCTTTTTATTGTGGATTATTATCCTCATCTTTTTATTGTTGATTATTATCCTCATCTTTTTATTGTTGATTATTATCCTCATCTTTTTATTGTTGATTATTATCCTCATCTTTTTATTGTTGATTATTATCCTCATCTTTTTATTGTGGATTATTATCCTCATCTTTTTATTGTTGATTATTATCCTCATCTTTTTATTGTTGATTATTATCCTCATCTTTTTATTGTGGATTATTATCCTCATCTTTTTATTGTGGATTATTATCCTCATCTTTTTATTGTGGATTATTATCCTCATCTTTTTATTGTGGATTATTATCCTCATCTTTTTATTGTGAATTATTATCCTCATCTTTTTATTGTGGATTATTATCCTCATCTTTTTATTGTTGATTATTATCCTCATCTTTTTATTGTGGATTATTATCCTCATCTTTTTATTGTTGATTATTATCCTCATCTTTTTATTGTTGATTATTATCCTCATCTTTTTATTGTTGATTATTATCCTCATCTTTTTATTGTGAATTATTATCCTCATCTTTTTATTGTTGATTATTATCCTCATCTTTTTATTGTGGATTATTATCCTCATCTTTTTATTGTTGATTATTATCCTCATCTTTTTATTGTGGATTATTATCCTCATCTTTTTATTGTGGATTATTATCCTCATCTTTTTATTGTGGATTATTATCCTCATCTTTTTATTGTTGATTATTATCCTCATCTTTTTATTGTTGATTATTATCCTCATCTTTTTATTGTGGATTATTATCCTCATCTTTTTATTGTTGATTATTATCCTCATCTTTTTATTGTTGATTATTATCCTCATCTTTTTATTGTGGATTATTATCCTCATCTTTTTATTGTGAATTATTATCCTCATCTTTTTATTGTGGATTATTATCCTCATCTTTTTATTGTGAATTATTATCCTCATCTTTTTATTGTGAATTATTATCCTCATCTTTTTATTGTGAATTATTATCCTCATCTTTTTATTGTGAATTATTATCCTCATCTTTTTATTGTTGATTATTATCCTCATCTTTTTATTGTGGATTATTATCCTCATCTTTTTATTGTGGATTATTATCCTCATCTTTTTATTGTGGATTATTATCCTCATCTTTTTATTGTGAATTATTATCCTCATCTTTTTATTGTGGATTATTATCCTCATCTTTTTATTGTGAATTATGATCCTCATCTTTTTATTGTGAATTATTATCCTCATCTTTTTATTGTTGATTATTATCCTCATCTTTTTATTGTGGATTATTATCCTCATCTTTTTATTGTGGATTATTATCCTCATCTTTTTATTGTGGATTATTATCCTCATCTTTTTATTGTTGATTATTATCCTCATCTTTTTATTGTGGATTATTATCCTCATCTTTTTATTGTGGATTATTATCCTCATCTTTTTATTGTGAATTATTATCCTCATCTTTTTATTGTTGATTATTATCCTCATCTTTTTATTGTGAATTATTATCCTCATCTTTTTATTGTGAATTATTATCCTCATCTTTTTATTGTGAATTATTATCCTCATCTTTTTATTGTGAATTATTATCCTCATCTTTTTATTGTGAATTATTATCCTCATCTTTTTATTGTTGATTATTATCCTCATCTTTTTATTGTTGATTATTATCCTCATCTTTTTATTGTTGATTATTATCCTCATCTTTTTATTGTGGATTATTATCCTCATCTTTTTATTGTTGATTATTATCCTCATCTTTTTATTGTGAATTATTATCCTCATCTTTTTATTGTGGATTATTATCCTCATCTTTTTATTGTGGATTATTATCCTCATCTTTTTATTGTTGATTATTATCCTCATCTTTTTATTGTTGATTATTATCCTCATCTTTTTATTGTGGATTATTATCCTCATCTTTTTATTGTGGATTATTATCCTCATCTTTTTATTGTTGATTATTATCCTCATCTTTTTATTGTGGATTATTATCCTCATCTTTTTATTGTTGATTATTATCCTCATCTTTTTATTGTTGATTATTATCCTCATCTTTTTATTGTGGATTATTATCCTCATCTTTTTATTGTTGATTATTATCCTCATCTTTTTATTGTTGATTATTATCCTCATCTTTTTATTGTTGATTATTATCCTCATCGTTTTATTGTGGATTATTATCCTCATCTTTTTATTGTGGATTATTATCCTCATCTTTTTATTGTGGATTATTATCCTCATCTTTTTATTGTGGATTATTATCCTCATCTTTTTATTGTTGATTATTATCCTCATCTTTTTATTGTGGATTATTATCCTCATCTTTTTATTGTTGATTATTATCCTCATCTTTTTATTGTTGATTATTATCCTCATCTTTTTATTGTTGATTATTATCCTCATCTTTTTATTGTTGATTATTATCCTCATCTTTTTATTGTTGATTATTATCCTCATCGTTTTATTGTGGATTATTATCCTCATCTTTTTATTGTGGATTATTATCCTCATCTTTTTATTGTGGATTATTATCCTCATCTTTTTATTGTGGATTATTATCCTCATCTTTTTATTGTTGATTATTATCCTCATCTTTTTATTGTGGATTATTATCCTCATCTTTTTATTGTTGATTATTATCCTCATCTTTTTATTGTTGATTATTATCCTCATCTTTTTATTGTGGATTATTATCCTCATCTTTTTATTGTTGATTATTATCCTCATCTTTTTATTGTTGATTATTATCCTCATCTTTTTATTGTGGATTATTATCCTCATCTTTTTATTGTTGATTATTATCCTCATCTTTTTATTGTGGATTATTATCCTCATCTTTTTATTGTGGATTATTATCCTCATCTTTTTATTGTGGATTATTATCCTCATCTTTTTATTGTGGATTATTATCCTCATCTTTTTATTGTTGATTATTATCCTCATCTTTTTATTGTTGATTATTATCCTCATCTTTTTATTGTGGATTATTATCCTCATCTTTTTATTGTTGATTATTATCCTCATCTTTTTATTGTGAATTATTATCCTCATCTTTTTATTGTGGATTATTATCCTCATCTTTTTATTGTGGATTATTATCCTCATCTTTTTATTGTGAATTATTATCCTCATCTTTTTATTGTGAATTATTATCCTCATCTTTTTATTGTTGATTATTATCCTCATCTTTTTATTGTGGATTATTATCCTCATCGTTTTATTGTGGATTATTATCCTCATCTTTTTATTGTGGATTATTATCCTCATCTTTTTATTGTTGATTATTATCCTCATCTTTTTATTGTGGATTATTATCCTCATCTTTTTATTGTGAATTATTATCCTCATCTTTTTATTGTGAATTATTATCCTCATCTTTTTATTGTTGATTATTATCCTCATCTTTTTATTGTGAATTATTATCCTCATCTTTTTATTGTGGATTATTATCCTCATCTTTTTATTGTGAATTATTATCCTCATCTTTTTATTGTGGATTATTATCCTCATCTTTTTATTGTGAATTATTATCCTCATCTTTTTATTGTGAATTATTATCCTCATCTTTTTATTGTTGATTATTATCCTCATCTTTTTATTGTGAATTATTATCCTCATCTTTTTATTGTGAATTATTATCCTCATCTTTTTATTGTGAATTATTATCCTCATCTTTTTATTGTTGATTATTATCCTCATCTTTTTATTGTGGATTATTATCCTCATCTTTTTATTGTGAATTATTATCCTCATCTTTTTATTGTGAATTATTATCCTCATCTTTTTATTGTGAATTATTATCCTCATCTTTTTATTGTTGATTATTATCCTCATCTTTTTATTGTTGATTATTATCCTCATCTTTTTATTGTTGATTATTATCCTCATCTTTTTATTGTGGATTATTATCCTCATCTTTTTATTGTTGATTATTATCCTCATCTTTTTATTGTTGATTATTATCCTCATCTTTTTATTGTGGATTATTATCCTCATCTTTTTATTGTGGATTATTATCCTCATCTTTTTATTGTTGATTATTATCCTCATCTTTTTATTGTGGATTATTATCCTCATCTTTTTATTGTGAATTATTATCCTCATCTTTTTATTGTGAATTATTATCCTCATCTTTTTATTGTTGATTATTATCCTCATCTTTTTATTGTGAATTATTATCCTCATCTTTTTATTGTGGATTATTATCCTCATCTTTTTATTGTGAATTATTATCCTCATCTTTTTATTGTGAATTATTATCCTCATCTTTTTATTGTGGATTATTATCCTCATCTTTTTATTGTGAATTATTATCCTCATCTTTTTATTGTTGATTATTATCCTCATCTTTTTATTGTGAATTATTATCCTCATCTTTTTATTGTGAATTATTATCCTCATCTTTTTATTGTGAATTATTATCCTCATCTTTTTATTGTGGATTATTATCCTCATCTTTTTATTGTGAATTATTATCCTCATCTTTTTATTGTGAATTATTATCCTCATCTTTTTATTGTGAATTATTATCCTCATCTTTTTATTGTGGATTATTATCCTCATCTTTTTATTGTTGATTATTATCCTCATCTTTTTATTGTGGATTATTATCCTCATCTTTTTATTGTGAATTATTATCCTCATCTTTTTATTGTGAATTATTATCCTCATCTTTTTATTGTTGATTATTATCCTCATCTTTTTATTGTGAATTATTATCCTCATCTTTTTATTGTGGATTATTATCCTCATCTTTTTATTGTGAATTATTATCCTCATCTTTTTATTGTGAATTATTATCCTCATCTTTTTATTGTGGATTATTATCCTCATCTTTTTATTGTGAATTATTATCCTCATCTTTTTATTGTTGATTATTATCCTCATCTTTTTATTGTGAATTATTATCCTCATCTTTTTATTGTGGATTATTATCCTCATCTTTTTATTGTGAATTATTATCCTCATCTTTTTATTGTTGATTATTATCCTCATCTTTTTATTGTGAATTATTATCCTCATCTTTTTATTGTGAATTATTATCCTCATCTTTTTATTGTGAATTATTATCCTCATCTTTTTATTGTGGATTATTATCCTCATCTTTTTATTGTTGATTATTATCCTCATCTTTTTATTGTGAATTATTATCCTCATCTTTTTATTGTGAATTATTATCCTCATCTTTTTATTGTGGATTATTATCCTCATCTTTTTATTGTGAATTATTATCCTCATCTTTTTATTGTGAATTATTATCCTCATCTTTTTATTGTGAATTATTATCCTCATCTTTTTATTGTTGATTATTATCCTCATCTTTTTATTGTTGATTATTATCCTCATCTTTTTATTGTTGATTATTATCCTCATCTTTTTATTGTGGATTATTATCCTCATCTTTTTATTGTTGATTATTATCCTCATCTTTTTATTGTTGATTATTATCCTCATCTTTTTATTGTGGATTATTATCCTCATCTTTTTATTGTTGATTATTATCCTCATCTTTTTATTGTGGATTATTATCCTCATCTTTTTATTGTTGATTATTATCCTCATCTTTTTATTGTTGATTATTATCCTCATCTTTTTATTGTGGATTATTATCCTCATCTTTTTATTGTTGATTATTATCCTCATCTTTTTATTGTGAATTATTATCCTCATCTTTTTATTGTTGATTATTATCCTCATCTTTTTATTGTGAATTATTATCCTCATCTTTTTATTGTGAATTATTATCCTCATCTTTTTATTGTGAATTGTTATCCTCATCTTTTTATTGTGAATTATTATCCTCATCTTTTTATTGTGAATTATTATCCTCATCTTTTTATTGTGAATTATTATCCTCATCTTTTTATTGTGAATTATTATCCTCATCTTTTTATTGTTGATTATTATCCTCATCTTTTTATTGTGAATTATTATCCTCATCTTTTTATTGTGAATTATTATCCTCATCTTTTTATTGTGAATTATTATCCTCATCTTTTTATTGTGAATTGTTATCCTCATCTTTTTATTGTGAATTATTATCCTCATCTTTTTATTGTTGATTATTATCCTCATCTTTTTATTGTGGATTATTATCCTCATCTTTTTATTGTGAATTATTATCCTCATCTTTTTATTGTGAATTATTATCCTCATCTTTTTATTGTGAATTATTATCCTCATCTTTTTATTGTGGATTATTATCCTCATCTTTTTATTGTGGATTATTATCCTCATCTTTTTATTGTGGATTATTATCCTCATCTTTTTATTGTTGATTATTATCCTCATCTTTTTATTGTGAATTATTATCCTCATCTTTTTATTGTTGATTATTATCCTCATCTTTTTATTGTGAATTATTATCCTCATCTTTTTATTGTGAATTATTATCCTCATCTTTTTATTGTGGATTATTATCCTCATCTTTTTATTGTTGATTATTATCCTCATCTTTTTATTGTGAATTATTATCCTCATCTTTTTATTGTTGATTATTATCCTCATCTTTTTATTGTGAATTATTATCCTCATCTTTTTATTGTGAATTATTATCCTCATCTTTTTATTGTGAATTATTATCCTCATCTTTTTATTGTGAATTATTATCCTCATCTTTTTATTGTTGATTATTATCCTCATCTTTTTATTGTGGATTATTATCCTCATCTTTTTATTGTGGATTATTATCCTCATCTTTTTATTGTGGATTATTATCCTCATCTTTTTATTGTTGATTATTATCCTCATCTTTTTATTGTGAATTATTATCCTCATCTTTTTATTGTGAATTATTATCCTCATCTTTTTATTGTGGATTATTATCCTCATCTTTTTATTGTGGATTATTATCCTCATCTTTTTATTGTGGATTATTATCCTCATCTTTTTATTGTTGATTATTATCCTCATCTTTTTATTGTGAATTATTATCCTCATCTTTTTATTGTTGATTATTATCCTCATCTTTTTATTGTGAATTATTATCCTCATCTTTTTATTGTGAATTATTATCCTCATCTTTTTATTGTGGATTATTATCCTCATCTTTTTATTGTGGATTATTATCCTCATCTTTTTATTGTGGATTATTATCCTCATCTTTTTATTGTGAATTATTATCCTCATCTTTTTATTGTGAATTATTATCCTCATCTTTTTATTGTGGATTATTATCCTCATCTTTTTATTGTGAATTATTATCCTCATCTTTTTATTGTTGATTATTATCCTCATCTTTTTATTGTGAATTATTATCCTCATCTTTTTATTGTGAATTATTATCCTCATCTTTTTATTGTGAATTATTATCCTCATCTTTTTATTGTGAATTATTATCCTCATCTTTTTATTGTGGATTATTATCCTCATCTTTTTATTGTGGATTATTATCCTCATCTTTTTATTGTGGATTATTATCCTCATCTTTTTATTGTGAATTATTATCCTCATCTTTTTATTGTGAATTATTATCCTCATCTTTTTATTGTTGATTATTATCCTCATCTTTTTATTGTGAATTATTATCCTCATCTTTTTATTGTGGATTATTATCCTCATCTTTTTATTGTGGCCTATTATCCTCATCTTTTTATTGTGGATTATTATCCTCATCTTTTTATTGTGAATTATTATCCTCATCTTTTTATTGTGAATTATTATCCTCATCTTTTTATTGTGAATTATTATCCTCATCTTTTTATTGTGGCCTATTATCCTCATCTTTTTATTGTGGATTATTATCCTCATCTTTTTATTGTGGATTATTATCCTCATCTTTTTATTGTGAATTATTATCCTCATCTTTTTATTGTGAATTATTATCCTCATCTTTTTATTGTGGATTATTATCCTCATCTTTTTATTGTGAATTATTATCCTCATCTTTTTATTGTGAATTATTATCCTCATCTTTTTATTGTTGATTATTATCCTCATCTTTTTATTGTGAATTATTATCCTCATCTTTTTATTGTGGATTATTATCCTCATCTTTTTATTGTGAATTATTATCCTCATCTTTTTATTGTGAATTATTATCCTCATCTTTTTATTGTGGATTATTATCCTCATCTTTTTATTGTGAATTATTATCCTCATCTTTTTATTGTGAATTATTATCCTCATCTTTTTATTGTTGATTATTATCCTCATCTTTTTATTGTGAATTATTATCCTCATCTTTTTATTGTGGATTATTATCCTCATCTTTTTATGGTGAATTATTATCCTCATCTTTTTATTGTGAATTATTATCCTCATCTTTTTATTGTGAATTATTATCCTCATCTTTTTATTGTGAATTATTATCCTCATCTTTTTATTGTGAATTATTATCCTCATCTTTTTATTGTGAATTATTATCCTCATCTTTTTATTGTGGATTATTATCCTCATCTTTTTATTGTTGTTTTTCACAACATTTCAGCCAACTATTCAACTAGGTGGTAACCGCGACAGGATAGGAACCCCGAATCTCCTAACTGCATCCTCAGCACTTACTGCCTTCCATAGTTGTTGTCGTCTAACCACATTTTGGTCAAATAAGCCTTTGGCCGACTTTGTGTAGAATTAAAACCGTTTTCTCGAGACAATACGTACCTGAAACCGTAGAGATTCAATGTCTCTATCCACTGCACCAAAACGTAGTAGGACGACAACAACTATGGAAGGCAGTAATTGCTGAGGATGCAGTTAGGAGATTCGGAGTTCCTATCCCGTCGTGGTTACCACCTGTTGCAATATATTGGACTTGTAATGGGGTATGATCCCACACAGTCGGACGATTCTATTTATAAACGATGCTGCTAGGAACTGACGAATCGAATTAATTCACGTTCTGCTACCAACCAATCAGAAACCAGAATTGCTTCATAAATATTAAACTTTTTCTGGAGCAATTTCATATGTTTTTTTCCATCTCGACACGGTAAGAATATTTTGCTCTGTGGAACTGTCTACTGCAAACCAGTCACCTCTCAACGAACCATCGGAAACTAAACATGGCTTACACTTCTAGACCACCTGACGAAGGCCAGAGGAATAGTTGGCCCAATCGTTGTGAAAAAACAAAATAATCCGCAATAAAATAAATTAATATAATATTGTTGTCCATATAATTTACGTTTGCACTTTACAAAATGTGTGTCATAGTATATACACGTTGATGACATGGTTTTTGTAACCAAACCACAACTTGTTAAATCAACAATGTTTTATTTATATTACAGATTGGTTAGTTTTTTTTGTTTTACGGCATATCAACCCTTTTCGGGTTATTTAATGCCGAATCCAAAGATTTTGAAGAAATTTTTTTTTTAATAGAATAGTTGCTTTCACGTTGGTTTCTATTCAACCCATAGTTGGGACCCTAACAGGTACTACCACTCCGGGTCAGATTGGACCTGGGAGCAATGGTAATTAAAGGGTGGCTCCACGCTCCCCAAAGCCCACAAGCTGAGGCCTCACCACTGGATATAGTTTAAGGTCATATCCAGAACCCCCATTGAGGGACTTTTACCCTCTGCAGGGGGGCAGTCGGCGTATTCTAATGCCCCACCGACAGGGCCGTATTACGGTGGTAGTCTGACAAAAGCGAGAGAGTTTTGGTCAGTATGGGGTTGGTGTGTGGTTGTTGCAGTAACAGCAAAAATGTGTCGGCTGACTTTTTTCTCACTCTCTCTGTTCTGTCTGACTGACTGCTTTTGTTTATGACTTATATTTATATCACCTCACATTCCTTGATCGGAATCTAATTGTTCACTTATTTTGATCTTCGATTTGAAATATTTTAACAATTCCAATCCAGTTAAAATATTTTCTCTCACTGTTTCAATGTTTATTGTTCTGCCTTTTCGCCATTCTAATGCAGTTAAAATATTTTCTATCTGTTATAGCAATCAAAAGGGGAAATAACTCTAATAAAGAAAATAAGAGTTATCACTCTGTATAGATCCTAGAAAAACACTGGAAAGTTGCAAGAAAAGAAAGGTGGACAATATGGCGGCTGGGCTAACACATGCATACTGTTCTATAAATAATTAATGTTCCTGCTGTGAATAAATTGTATTTAACTTAGAATGAGCTTGTATACTTATTACTCGAATATTCTATTATTCTGACAAACCATTTTTCTGGACGCAACACTATTATTGTTTCATAATCTCGATTCTTCAATTGGAATGTAGGGTTGACGTCATCGGTAGCAATATGATTTACATCTGGTTTTGCCTGGATCCAATATTTTTCCAACACTATTAAATTATAAGCTCTTTTGGGGGCCTTATCAAAGAGGAAGGGGTCAGTGGTTGATGCACCCACCAAGAGAAGGCAGAAATACTTCATGTTTTTTTTCTTGGTTTTTATAAATGTATTTATTTACTCAAAGAATAAATTGTTGTTCTTCAGCATTTGTTGAATAGCAGGAGTTCCATATCGGGGCACATATATAACGGGACTCGTGTGATACAGACATAACGATAGTGATGATGAGGGAGAGAAGACATTTATATTACAGTTCTTTTAACACATATTAGAGGAAAGGGAGATAATTCACTTATGATGATGGTGATAAGGATTCATAATCTTCGAAGGGTTACACTATGTTCATTATAAGATGATAAACACAATTACCTTTCGTTCGTGATGAAGGATGACATAAGACAACAATTACAACATAATGATGACTTCTTTATTCATCTAATCGACCGGTCGATGACGTCAGGAATTCAAACTAGGATCTATAAGGTTAATCTTCTACCCTTCGCCTCTAAGGGACTCTCCTCTGACTTTTACGAAGTTTGACGTGAATCATTTTAATCTCTTCTGATGTGTAGCAGGGGGCTCATTTTTAAGGGTGACGGCGTTCATATTTGGGCACATATATAACGGGACTCATGTAATACAGACAGAACGATAGTGATGATGAGGGAGAGAAGACATTTATATTACAGTTCTTTTAACACATTTTTGAGGAGAGGGTGATATGATACGCAGTTCTTAACACAGCCCTTTTCCATGCAGCACATTGTGTTTATCTGAAAGTCAAAACTCGTCTCCAGAAAAATAACTATTTCTTATTATTCATATTTTTATTATTAATAATTGTAAATTAAACTTATTCAGTTTCAGGAATTCCTGCACCCTGCAATGCATGATGCAGTCAAAGTCAACCATCGTTTTCAATCTGAAGCTAAATCCACGGCATCCCTTCGGCTTCTTCCTGTTGCAATCAAATCTCTCTCGATTGTCTGCTTCTAATTCATTTTTGGTTTTCCTCTTCTTTTTCTATCAGGAATCCATTGGAGCACTTGGTTGGCATTTTTCCCTGGGGCCAATCTTAGTGTATGTTCAAGCCAGTCTAGATGCAGTTGGCAGATTATTGACGATACTGCCTGTTGATTAGTGTAGTCTCTGACGTTTTGGTTGGTAGTTTGAACGTTCCATTTGACTGCTAGAATATTTCTAAAACACTTGGAATCAAACGCAAATAATTTTCTCTTTTGGTTGATTTTGATATAAGAGTGTAGATAAGACATTAAAAAATTTCGATTTAGAAATTGGAGTGAATTTTTTTGTTTTTCCAGATCTTGCAAACTCTCTAAACAATAACACTGATGACAAAATAAACATTTTTTTTTTTTTTTTTACAAGGTGGTCACCACTTATCAAGGCCCGGAAGCCACTTAGGGATAAGGGTTATTGTAAGTACAGTACGTTAGTGTGGATATTTAAAGTGTCTACTTAAGGGGGCGGTTCATCAGGAATTTGTTTACGTTGGACTTGAAGACATCCAAGCTGTAGTCAGGAGGGAAGCAGGCAGACGGAACAGAGTTCCACAGGGGTACAGTTCTAAAAAAGAAGCTTTGTTCATGGAATCTACGTTTTGATTTAGCCATAGATAAAGAGTGGGGAAAGTTTTTGACAGTGGATTCAGCTAGACGGGTGTTTTTTGTAAAAGATTGGCGAGGGGGGACCAGAGATTGGAGTTCAGACGAGCAACTGCCAAATTCTCTTCATTTTCACATTTCGGACAGACCAGCAACAAATGTAACAAACAAAATCAGTACCTAAAAGATTAGTATATAAAGTACACCAAGAATACAGTGAAGCATCTTCTGCTAACGATGCTAAATCAAAAACTGTTGTAGGTTGCATTTCTGCCAAATTCTCATCCACGAACAAAAACATCCACAAAATTAATGTCTGATTACTGGAATGTAAATCTACAATGAACCTAGAATTTAAAATAGACTCAGCCAGCCAAGTAAACATTCTTTCCATAAAAGATTATACATGCAAATTTAAAATCCACTAGCATAACACTATATGAGTCTAACAACACAGCAATACCAATGTAAGTGTTCAACTAATAAGAATGCATTCGAAGTATTATGTTTATTGCAGTAAATACAGATGCATCTTCTATACTTTGATTGAAGGCTTCTACCAGTCTCAACCTCATTAAAAATGTAGACAAGATTAACACAAGCAAGTTTGATTTTCTATCGGAATTCTAAGACTGCTTTGCTGAACTTGTTATATTCCCCATTAACCATCATATTACAATGGACCCAGAAATCAAACCAATCATATTACAATGGACCCAAAAATCAAACCAATCATATTACAATGGACCCAGAAATCAAACCAATCATATTACAATGGACCCAGAAATCAAACCAATCATATTACAATGGACCCAGAAATCAAACCAATCATATTACAATGGACCCAAAAATCAAACCAATCATATTACAATGGACCCAGAAATCAAACCAATCATATTACAATGGACCCAGAAATCAAACCAATCATATTACAATGGACCCAGAAATCAAACCAATCATATTACAATGGACCCAGAAATCAAACCAATCATAAACCCTCCGCAGAATATTGTATTTGTATTAAGAAATTTAAAAAGGATCTTGAAAGAATGATAGAATTGGGTGTTATTACCTACAAAATGGGGTTTATTACTAACTAGCGGGGGGTGGAGGGGGTACCCGGCGTTGCCCGGGTGTTTGGAGGTGTGTGTGGGGGGGGGGAAGGGTAAATCAAAACAACCCTGTTTAAAAAAAAAAACGTTGGTCGGGTGTTTGGAGGTGTAAAAGAAAAAAAAGTAGGCTCGAAACCGAAGCCTTGACGCGAAGGTGAAAACGAAAGGGGAAAAAACCCCAGACACCTAACCATCTCGGTCACGAGGGGAGAGGAAGTGAAAGCTGTGTTAATTTATCTTTTATAAAGTGAAATTAACAGGTGCTCGAAAGTTAAGTCGCGTGATGTTTGACCTTGACGCAATTTGCGCTTCATTCGCTTTTTTTATACTGAAAAGCGAAAGAAACACGCAGCGATCAAAAAAATCTGGAAAAAATAGCACATGAACGTTGGGCAAATTAAATACTCACGCGACCCCAGTTCGTAATTCGTACATATTATCATTTAGAAAGCATATCAAAAGCTTTAAGAAGGAGCTAACCGACCGAGAAGCCCGGCGAAAAAAGCCTTTTGCGGATATACAGAAAAAGTGCACACACATACATACATACATACATACATACATACATACATACACACACACATTTTCACTTTTATATATATAGATGATATAGAAAAACCCAATGGCTCTCTTCAGCAACAAGGCCATCAAAAGAGAGCACTACAATCTACCAACAGCATCGGATATAAGGACTCCTTCAGTCTTTGACAGACCATGGATACCCACGAAGGGGCATCTGTGTGTGAGAATTTTACGGCAGGAGGTGTGCAATCTCCAACCACACTTCTCCTGAGTCGACATTGTTAAATACCAGTGGCAAGTGAAATGTATGTATAGGACGACTGGAAATGAATGCCAAGATAAACGGAGAGCACATACAGTGTCTAGAATTCCCAAATGTCACCCATCTGGTACTAACCAGGCTCAACGTTGCTTAACTTTGATGATTTGACGAGAACCGGTATGTCAATGCAATTCTGCCATATATACGCATCGGATATAATGAACAAAATAATATGTGTAAAGTTTTCCACCAAGCGCAATGTATCCAATGAATTCTGGTACATCAAATTTGACAAAGAAAGGTTAAAATTAGGAGGAAAACAGTCAGCAGGAAGAGAGTTCCACAAGAATGTGGTTCTCAGAAAGAAGCTACTGTGTAACAAAGCACGTATGAGCATGTGGGAAAATATCAGCAGCAGTCGAAGAAGCGATTGTATTAGCAGCAGGAGCAGTGTTTGAACGCATATGCAAATTAGTAAGTGTGCCAAGCTGACGTGAAAAGAAAAAGGGAAAGAAAGGACACCACATGGTCGAGGAGAAACTAAGGTCAATAAGCATCGCTTGTCTTTGCAATAATCATCTTTCAGTCTTATTAGTTTCTTACAGAAAGTGGCATCAAGCCTTGTCTGGAGTATTTTCCATTAAAAAAAAAAGAAAATGGAATTTGAAATTGGTGTATTTGCTGATAAGACCATACTCTATTTCCGAATAACAATGCAAATTGAATGCTCAAACATATAAAGCAATGGTTGACAATGAGCCAAAAATAAATGATTAGACTTAGCACTGAATTGCAATGTGATTTGAATGAATTCTAAAAAGCAAATGGCTCTAATAGCTTATTTGCTTTCTTTCTCAGCTTCATTTCAATTCATCTTCCTCGTCACATCTTAAAGCAAGTAAGTATTCACAGGAATGTATTAACACATTGTAATTTCAACCAATGAAAATCGCTTTAAGCCGTAAAAATAACACACCTATATGAAAGCATAAGCTTATAAGACCTGATCAACAAAATCAATTTTCTCCAGAACTATTAATCCAGCTGCACCTCAAACTGTACTCCAGAATGTCTGCTTTGTAAATCTGGGTCAGTATTTTTTATTTTTTCAACAAAAGTTTTTATTACCATCAGTATCTCGTCTCGACACGACTTAAAAAGTCTTTCGCTGCCACAGGTCATCTAACTTGGCACGCATTTCTCTTCCTTCCAACCGTGTGCTGGCCATAGCCAGTCATTTCCCGTTTTTGACTTTACACGTCCATTTTCTTCAACGTCGACTTTGTTTCTCCGACCCCACTCCGACCATAGCCAGCCATTTCTCGTCTGCATCTTTACACGTCCATCCTCTTTGTTTCTCCCCCGAGCATGTGCTGCATTTTGGTTTCCTTTTTTCTTTTTCCTTCTCGCGCACACTTCTTCATTTGCATATGCACGCTTTTCAGCTATTGCTGCTGCTGCTGTTAATCCCTTCGCAAGCTATCCATCCTTTACTGCTGCTGATATTTTCCTACGCGTTCATATGCACTGTGTTACAGCTCAATACTCCCTTTAATACTGGATGGAAAGGACTCAATGACTCACATACCAGCTTTCATCATCTCACGCACATAATCTTACACACTAGTAAGATTCAAGCGAACAGAAACGAATTGCTGTTCACAGCATGCAAACTACCAATAGAAACAGATCCAATAACTAATCGTGAAATGTGACTAATTGTGTGAAAATGTAATATTTTACCAGTATTTTGCTTAATTTTCGATTTCTGAATGCTTGATTATGGTTCCAATGGGGCCACCATTTTGTTTTTCATTCTAACTCGATAAGCTTTACAGTACTTTATTTTTAAGTAAATAAACACTTTAAAATAATTGAAAGCATAAAAAAAAACTTATCCAAGTAGATAAAAAAGTGACTTAATTTACCTTTGGAAACGTTTTTTGTTATGTTTTTTTTTTTTTCATCTCTTTTTTTTTTTTTTTTTTTTTTTTTTTTTTACTGTGTTGGCGTTTTTGGAAAATCACCATTTTTATATGCGAATAAATAAATTAGAATTCCGAAGTGAATACAAATATTTAGATTTAAACGCAAATGTCGCAAAATACAGGGGACATAACTCCTGTTTTTATAGAGAAGTTATTTCCCTTGTTTTTAATCATAGCTTTAATTTAATATCAGTTCATGTCATTATTTACTGGCCTTCTCGCGAGGTAAGAGTTAGAGGTAAGGTCAGTTATTAACATAAGGAATATTCAGCTACAAGAGAAGCACTTTGCATTAGAACAAAAATAAAGATTCCTAAAATTCCTTGGTCAATATCTAGAATTTTTCCACCTTCAATAGCCCTTTTCAATGATGATATATAATAGGTTTTCGGGAGTACTAAAAACAAATATAATATTTAAAAAGTGGCACAGATAACTTTCATCATATAAATTACTTTTTTCAAAAGGAGGGGGATCACTTTTCTATATAACTTTAGCATAAAATGATCACCCACTTTCTGGCCACCTAGTGATAATTTCTTCTCTCTTTTTTTTTTTTTTTTTGCTGCCTGAATGCTTTTTTTTTGTCTAATTTTTTCCCACCTTAACAATCACCTTTTAAAATGACAATCAATGGTTTTCAGGTATGCTGAAAACGAATATCACATTTCGACAGCTCCCGTTACTCTCGCTTCTCCTTATTTGTCCCTCAGTCCTCATTTTTTAATGAGTGATTTTTCTGACAAAGGAAAAAGAAAAGCTGTTTTCTAGGTTGGCAGTATTTTGCGCGAACAGTTGGCAGAGATGGCGGAAATTTTCTGTTTCTATGTCTATCCTTGTAGCCATGTCACTAGTAAGGGTGTTGGAGGTAAACGTTTTATCTGGGCTGACGTTATCCGCCTGATGGTCAAGGACCCGAACCTTGGATTAACCACTAAGGAGGCTGTCCTATCAACAGGAGCAAAGTACTGGGGCTGCTGTATTGCCATTTGGTGAATGGATTCTGGACCATGCAGTAGCTTCTGGTGGGGCCCCTCGATGCCATAATAGTGGGTAATTGTACAGATTTACCTTACCATGTTCTACAAAAAATAAATAAATAAATAATTCTTCGTTTCTTTTTCTCTCTTAGTTTTCCCTCTCTGTCCTGCTCTAAACAAATCTGACGACCTAGTCTACAAATTCCAAAATTCCATCATGATAAGTTTCAAGAAAAAATACACGATTAAACCCGGTTCTCCAACATCCAACGTAGACCCCCCACTACCATGTTTCCTTCTCCAACATCAGGGGTCTACATTCTAACCTTCCAGAGGTTGAAACCCAATTACAGGAGACTAAACCAGACCTTTTATTTTTAAGTGAAACTGGCATTGGACAAGCTATTTCCCTAGAAGAGTTTGCAATTAAAGGATACTCTAACTTAACTTCTAAATCTGACCCCCAAGATCGCATGGGCATGGAATATGTGCCTATATTAAAGATGGCTTTCCATGTAGTAGGGACATCTCCAGAGAAGATCCTAACTTACCCTATATGTGCTTCCGGGTTGCATTAGCTCACACTACTGCATTTATATTTACTCTCTATCACCCCCACAATAGCGGAGTTACTATCTTTAAAAGCATATCTGAGAAAATTGACCAAGTTCTATCTGCTTCTCCTTCAGCTAACATTCACGTATGTGGAGACTTCAATGTTCACAACGTGGAAAGGTTGACCCACTCAAACAAGACCGATGATGAGGGGAGGTTCTGTCATGATTTCTCCATTGCTTATGACCTCACTCAGATTGTTCACGAACCCACCCGTGTGCCTGACAATGATGGCCAGTATGTGAGTCTACTAGACCTTTTTCTCACAACTTGCCCTGAACTATGTTCGGTTTCTGTTCTGTCTTCTCTTAGATATTCTGTTGTATCAATTAAGATAAAAATGAAATGTAATAAGTTCCCAGATGTACCTCTCTATCGTACAGTATATCGATACACTAAGGCTGACTGGGATAGCTTCCGTACATTTATATCGGATCTACCTCTGCGTTCCATGTTTAAAAAGGATGTGTCCTCTATAGTATCAGACCTGACGGAATGGTTAATTGTAGGTATAGACAATTTCATACCCTCTAAAAAGTTTCAGCAAAAACCTAACAGCCAGCCATGGTTCTCTCCAGAATGTGCTGCTGCCATTGCGCACAGAAATCACTTTTTCCACTGCTTCCAACATAATAGATGTATGGAAACTAAAGCCGCTTTCAGGACTGCCAGCAACCATTGTAAGAAAATAATAAAGAATGCAAGAGAGTTGTATGCTCAGTCCGTCAGGTCCAAAGTAGCTGAGCAGCGGCTTGGTTCCCACCAGTTTTGGCAAATAGCAAACAGAATCCTGAACAGAAGCGTGTGCTCTATCCCAATTATCATCAATGGACCTGAGGTAATCTCATCAACATCAGACAAAGGCAAACTTTGCAGCTAATTCTACCCTTTGCGACCAAGGCCAGCAACCCCCAATATTTCCTCCTGTATCAGAAAACACGCTATGTGATATACATATATCTGTACGTGATGTTGTCAAACTAATCAAAAACCTTGATTCGAGTAAAGCAACAGGCTCTGACGGTATTCCAATTATAGTACTCAAAAAACTTCAACCAGAACTAGTGCCCATACTTACAAAACTATTTAAACGTTGTCTTAAGAGAATAGTTTCCCATCTCCCTGGAAAATCTCATCAGTATGCCTTGTATTTTAGAATTTAGGTGATCACTCATCCCCCTCTCAGTACAGGCCAATATGTCTCCTGTGCGTCATAAGTAAGTTGCTGGAATCTGTGTTAAATACAGAAGTAATGAACCATCTCAACAAAAATAACCTTCTTAGTGACACTCAATATGGTTTCCATTCTGCTAGATCTACAGCAGATGTGCTTACAGTTATATCTCATAGGATTAGCAAATCTCTCGGCGGAGGCAACATTTCTAGGGCAATTGCTTAACACATATCAAAGGCCTTTGATAGGGTATGGCATAAAGGTTTACTTCACAAGATCTCTAGCTATGGTATAGCTGGAAATGTCTTCTCAATTATTAAATCATTTCTTTCTGATAGGTTCATAAGAGTAGTAGTTGGAGTAATGCTGGAGTCCCTCAGGGGTCCATCCTGGGTCCAACTCTTTTCCTGATCTACATTAATAATCTTCCAAATCACATCCTTACATCATTTGAAGACATTTATGCTGATGACACTACCATTTATGGTAGCACATCTAAGACAGTAAACGACCAAGTTCTCTCCGATTCTCTCTCCTCTGATCTTGAGCACGTAGTACAATGGGGAAAGGAGTGATTAGTTACTTTTAATGCATCTAAAACCAAGCTTCTCTCTTTATATCATCAACACTCTGATCCACATCTGGCATCAATTGGCTCTCATCTTCAGGAGACCTGAAGTTTTGACAAGCTTCTGAGCTTGACCATTACTCCTGATCTTAAATGGAACACGTACATCAAATCTGTTGCCAAGGCCGCTGGAAAAATGGTGGGATCTTTCTATTCACCCAGTAGATATCTCACTGCTGATGCAATTCTCCATCTATATAAGAGCCAGGTACGTCCAAGGATGGAATACTGTTGCCACATCTGGGCAGGAGCTACTAGAAAGGACTTGTCCTGCCTTGATAGAGTTCAAAATAGACTTCGTAGCCTCGTAGGAGATGTCCTTTTCTCTTCCCTGCAACCTCTATCTTACAGAATAGATGTTGCGAGTTTGTCTCTGATGTATCATTATTTTCATGGAAAGTGTTCGACTGAGCTTCAGTCTATGGTCCCCCCTCGCCAAACTTTCACAAGAAACACTCGTCTAGCTGAAAACACTATCAATAATTCCCCCACTCTTTATCTGTGCCTAAACCTAAACGTAGATTCCATGAACAAAGCTTCTTTCTTAGAACTGCACGCCTGTGGAATTGTCTTCCGTTTTCCTGCTTTCCGGCTGACTACAATATGGTTGTGTTCAAGTCTAACGTAAACAAGTTCTTGATGAGCCGTTCCATATAAATTAACAAATTTACCGAATTGATTACTATATTGTCCAATTTCTACCGTACACTCTTTAACCCTTATCCTCGAGTGGCCTCTTGGCCTTGATAAGTGGTGATGCCTGTGTAAAAAAAAAAAAAAAATTTTAATTTGCTGTAAGCAAGTAGTTTTTCAGATATCAAGCAATGTAATTCCGGTAATTTTTATGGTGCTTGTTACAGTCGACAAATCGATTTAAAAAGTATATATATATGTCATTTTAACCAAAAACAATATTACGTACTTAATTGTCATGCTGCAAATAGTAATAGATCCAAAAATTACGAAAAATCATTAAGTAGAAAATTATTTGTAGTTAAAGGTAATTTTTAAGGAAAATTGGGTAATTACATTATAAAGGAGACAGTAGGAGTCTACACGCAATGGAAATAACTCCAAACTAATATTTTAGATTACTTATTCATGGTTGCAATATTTTTTGTCTATAGAGCGTCAAAAGTATGTGCGCTCGCGTGTAAAGAAATGGCCACCACTGATAACATAAGGAATTATCTTGCTTAATATTGGGGAAAAACACTTGTTTGCGACAAATTAAAATGCGATATTCGTTTTAGCGAAAAACCTGAATAACTCGTCATTTTAAAGATGCTGGAAAGTAAGTAAAATTTTACAAAAAAAGACCTTTCAGGCCAAATACTGAAAAAAAAAAAATTATCACCAGATGGCCAGAAAGTGGGTGCTCACTTTATGGTGAATTCATATAGAAAAGTAATCCCCACTTTTTTAAAAAAGTAATTTCTTTATATGATTAAAACTATATCTCTGTACCATTTTAAAATTTTATATTCGTTTTCAGCACCCCCGAAAACCTTAAAAATCGTTATTGTAAGGTTTTTTTGTTTGTTTTTTTTAGTTGTGAAGAATCTTGACATTAACAGAAAACAGAATTACACTTTGAAACCTTGGAGCTTTTGAATAATTCGTCATTGGTCTGAGGGAAAACTTCATTCGTTCATTTTATTTATTTATTTTTTTAAGAAAATGACATTTTAGTGATAGTGATCGTGATGGAGCAATTCTCCAATAATTACAAGAAACCTCTACCACTAATAGCAATGGCCAAGAACACGTTACCCGAACATACTTCCTTTAAACTCCTCAGTCTAACGTTTATAGGGAGCATAAACTGGAATAGATACATTGAGAGCATTGCCAAGGCTGCTGCAAAAAAGGTGGGCTCTCTCTACCGTGCTAGAAAACTACTTACGCCCGAAATTATCCTGTACCTCTATAAGGCCACCATTCGCCCATGTATGGAGTACTGTTGTCACATGTGGGCTGGTGCATCTGCTACTTGTCTCTCTTGAAAGAGTTCAAAAGAGAGTCGCCAACCTGATAGGTCCTGAACTGTCATCTGGGTTTCAGCCTCTGTCTCATCGAAGAAATGTTGCATCTCTCTGCCTGTTCTACAAGTACTTTAACGGTGAATGCTCTGACGAACTGCAAGCACTTGTACCCCCTCGACGTGATTACCCCCGACAAACCCGACAAGCAGCTAAATCCCACCCCTTCACAGTAGAGATTCCTAGGTGTAAGAAAGTCTTCTACTCCAATAGTTTCTTCCCCAGAACTGCTAGACTTTGGAATTCCCTTCCTGGATTCTGCTTTCCCAACTGTACTGACATGCAGAAGTTCAAGTGCAATGTGAACAGACATCTTGCTGCTCATCTCCCTTCATAATACCCCGGGAACTTATGTCCCCAATAGTAGCCCCATACTTCAAAGTGGTACTATGCCTTGTTTGGGGTGAAAATTGAATTTAAAAAAAAGAAGGAGGGTGCGCCAGGGGAGATAACTTCATCTAATTCTTCAAGTTTGTCAAAACGCACATGAAGTTCTAATAATTTTATTAATAAATTTTTAAACGAATTTTGCAGAGAAATATTAAAAAAAAAAAAAAAAAACAGAAAGAATACTTACATACTTAAGAATACTTAAAATTATTCTAAGCTGCAAAAATAATCTCGTTAAATTTCGACAAACTTCAAGTAACTATCCTCCTCCTCCTCCTCCTCCTCCTCCTCCTCCGCCTCATGATGATGATGATGATGATGATGATGATGAAGAAGAAGAAGAAGAAGAAGAAGAAGAGGAAGAAGAAGAAGAAGAAGAAGAAGAAGAAGAAGAAGAAGAAGAAGAAGAAGAAATCTAAACAAAAAAAGCGAACAAAACAACGTCTATCCTGAAAATATATACGAAGTTTAACTCGTAATAAAATCAAGTGTTAACTCCACGAAGGAATTCTTTGATGTTTTAAAAATGACTGAAGTGAAATAATAATAATAAAAAAGAAATGATTCATTGATTCACGCACACACATGCAAAAGCACACACACGCGCGCACATACAAATGCTCACACAACACACACAAGCACACACACACACACAAACACGCGCACATACAAACGCACACACAGACATACATCCAAACACACACACAAACACACACACAAACACATGCACACACAATCAAAATGTTTGCTTACCTTCATTGCCGTCTGCTGATTTACATTTTTAAACAAATGTATAAACTTATACATTTTAACGTTCATAAAATTTCTGGTACTTGTACAGTTTAATCAAGACATTAAAAAATGAAAATATCGAAAGTGGTTTAAATTGTACGTATCCGTTATGGAATGAAGTTCTCCGAAAAAAAAAAATTCACTTAATTTCATCAAGTATTTTTTTTTTTATGATATCGAGCAAAAGGTTAGATTTTTAAGAAGAAAAACTAATATTAAAGATGGGGACGGGGTGTCGGCGCTTTACATTGAGTTATCTCCCCGTGGTGTATTAAAAAAATTTCAAATGTCTATCTTCAACACGCTGTCATAAAAACGGGTGCCCGGAAAACTCGTCTCCTGAAAACTCGACCCCGGAAAATTCGTCCCCTTTCGCTAGGTAGGAACACTGGTCACTGCTCACTTATTGAATAAATATCGATTGAAAACACATTTTATGATCGTTCTTGAAGGACATATTGGTTTTTAGGGTTTGTATTACTGTACACATAGATTCGAAAAAGTTGTCAAAAAACAAATATATAACAAATAAATGTTATCAAAGGCAAGATAAGTTACTTTTCTACCAAACTAGATAGATTTTTCGTGTTTTTATTCAATGCAACATGTTTATTTAGCTCGAAAACCATACAGTGTTTACCGATGTATTGGAACATTCAAGATGGCGTCTTATTCTCTCTTTAACACGGTAAGTGTGGAAAAAGATGTTATAAATAAAACCCGGATAAAATACTGTTAAAAACTCGCTCAATATATGTTACCGTGACATAGGTTCACATATATTCGGCGGGTTTTTAATAGTATTTTGTATAGTTTTTTTTTTTTATTCATAACACACTTTTCCATACTTACGGTGTTAAAGCGGGTGTGAGGAGGCGCCATCTTGAATTTTCGAATACATCGGTAAACACTGTATGTTTTTCGAGCTGAATAAATATGTTACATTGAATAAAAACACAAAAAATATATCCAGTTTGGCAGAAAAGTAACTTATCTTGCCTTTGATAACATTTATTTGCTATATATTTGTTTTTTTGACAACTTTTTCGAACCTATGTGTACAGTAATACAAACCCGAAAAAAAAAACACAGAAAACAAACAAAAAACATGTCGAGTGTTACGTGAGAAATAATGTCCGACATGAGAGTATATCACATCTTAGGGGTCTTGATAATCGCTAAAAAATAGAAAATTAAAGAAATTACTGAGGGAGATTTGGTTTTAAAAAGAAAATAATAAATTTTAATATTTTTTTTAAATATAATTTAGAGAGAGAGGGGGGGGGTAAAAACTATATCTCCCTCCGAAAAACAACCAACAAAAAATGAAATTAAAAAGTCTCTATTAAAAGATATACAAAATACTGTTAAAACCCCACCGAATATATGTCAGCCGGTGCCCGGAAAACTCGTTCCGGGAAAACTCGTCTCGGGAAAACTCGTCTCCGGAAAACTCGTCTCCGGAAAACTGGTCCCCTTTCGCTAGATAGGAAAACTGGTCCCTTATTGAATAAATATCGATTGAAAACACATTTTATGATCATTCTTGAAGGAGATATTATTTTTTAAAATAGACTATAGCCCCCCCCCCTAATATTTTAAAAAAATTTTTTTACTTGTTTAATGTTTTTTTTTTTGTTTTTTTTTTTTAAATAAAATCGATTTTCTAAGTTTCCGTTTTCTACCTAACTGGCTAAGTTCTTAGTGGTTTCACTTATATTAAAGCGTTTATTATGTTCATACAAAGTTAATTACAAATTTTTTTTTTGTTCTTATTTTAACAATGTTTTTTGGAGTCATAAAAACAATAATTAAAAACAAAACCAAAAAATTTAAAAATAGGCAGCGATTCGATTTTTCGTTGCTTTTTATTTTGGTTTTTTAATTATGATAGTTTTTTTTTTGTTGTTATGTTTTTGTTTTCTCTCATAATGCACTCATGCGTTATTTAAAATTATAATTTTATCTATTATCAACATTTATTGTCGTCCTGTCAAATTTTGCAAAAATTAACTAATAAATTAAAAACGAAATATTTTTTTGGCGCGAGGGATGCCATGTGCTAACAATCTCTCGTTAACTAATTTTTAATTTTTTTTAATTTTTACTTCAAAATTCTAAAATCAATCATTAAGAGAAAAAGTAATCACTAAATAAATTTATTAATCAATTTTCGGGTTTGTATTACTGTACACATAGATTCGAAAAAGTTGTCAAAAAACAAATATATAACGAATAAATGTTATCAAAGGCAAGATAAATTACTTTTCTACCAAACTGGATATAATTTTCGTGTTTTCATTCAATTTAACATGTTTATTCAGCTCAAAAAGCATACAGTGTTTACCGATGTATTGGAAAATTCAAAATGGCGGCCGACTCTCTCTTTAACACGGTAAGTTCGGGAAAATGTGTTATAAATAATAAACTAGAGAAAATGCTATTAAAAAACCACCGAATATATGTCAAGTTATGTCACGGTAACATATATTGAGCAAATTTCTAACAGTATTTTGTCTAGTTTATTATTTATTACACCTTTTTCCGAACTTACCGTGTTAAAGAGAGAGTCGGCCGCTATTTTAAATTTTCCAATACATCGGTAAACACTGTATGCTTTTCGAGCTCAATAAACATGTTAAATTGAATAAAAACACGAAAATTATATCCAGTTTGGTAGAAAAGTAATCTATCTTGCCTTTGATAACATTTATTTGTTATATATTTGTTTTTTTGACAACTTTTTCGAATCTATGTGTACAGTAATACAAACCCATATATTCTTTTTATATTAATATAAAAAAGCGGTTTCGTTTATGAACATACTAACCGCTTTAAAATAAGTGAAACCACTAAGAACTTAACCAGTTAATTAGAAAGCGAACATTTAGAAAATCGATTTTATTTAAAAAAAAAAAAAAAAAAAAAAAACATTAAACAAGTAAAAAATATTTTTAAATATTATGGGGATTATAGTCTATTTTAAAAAACAATATCTCCTTCAAGAACGATCATAAAATGTGTTTTCAATCGACATTTATTCAATAAGGGACCAGTTTTCCTACCTAGCGAAAGGGGACCAGTTTTCCGGAGACGAGTTTTCCGGAGACGAGTTTTCCGGAGACGAGTTTTCCCGAGACGAGTTTTCCCGTGACGAGTTTTCCTAAATTCAAATTTCGCATTGACCCTGAAAATATCGTAAAAATGAAATCAAAAGAAAAATTTTGATAGATTTTTAAAGTTTAAAAATTGAAAAATACTGAACTCGTAACATTCAATTAATTTCATTGCAATTTTTTTTTTTATATTTCTATTACTTTTTATACAACTTTAATAGTTTATTTTGGAAGTATAATCCATAAAGAAAATAAACAACCCACTTTTAAATGAGAAATTACGAGTTTTTTTATATTTTATTTGCAGTTTCGTGTTAGGGGTGTCAAAAATTCCTACAAAAATTCTGATAACACCTACCACAGGGACCTCCAACCTCGTACACATAAATAGTGCGTACTTGTACAGTTTAATCAAGACATTAAAAAATGAAAATATCGAAAAAATGTTATATTGTACGTATGCGTTTTGACATGAAGATCTTCGGAAAAAAATTTCACTTAATTTGATCGAGTAGTTTTTTTTACAGCGGAAAAACACGTTTTTATGAGAGCGCGTTGAAGATTTGTTTTAAATTTTTGTTTAAATTTTAGAAACGACACGGGAGATAACTCCATGTAAAGCGCCGACACTCCTTCCCCATCTTTAATACAAGCTTTTCTTCCTAAAAATCGAACCTTTTGCTCGGTATCATAACAAATTGTTTTTCGCTGTAAAAAAAAAAAACTGCTTGATTAAGTGAAATTTTTTTCGGAGAACTTCATTCCATAACAGATGCGTACAATTTAAACTTTTTTTCGATATTTTCATTTTTTTATTGTCTTGACTAAACTGTACAAGTACCAAATATTGAAATGATTTGGGTGGGAATAGCTAAAATGTTAAAAGAAAAGGGTTCGGAACTTATTTTATCGGGGACATAAATAATTGTTACACCGGCGGTGATTACAATCGACTTTAATTTGTTTTCAATTTCCGAAGATTTTCACATTTCTTCATTTCTTCATTTATTTCATGTTTAACAACAAAAAATATAGTTTTCTTTTCTTACAAACATTCGTTCAATTTTTGTCTTTTTAAAATTTAATGTTGATTTTTCTTAACATGAAAAGCAACTCGACTGAGTTTTAAATCAGAAAACGTTTTAAACTCCCAAGTATTTATTTTTCTTTCAAAAAGTCAACACTACAACGACACAACGTACTTTAACAATTGCGTTTGTTTTGAATGAAAAAAAAAGCAGAAAATTTGATGCAAGAAAAAGAAATATAAACATGTCAGCCATTTTGTTATTTTCACAATTTTCTTCAACGAATTCATATTTGATAAAGCAAAAAAAGTTGGATCGCCTTTAAATAGATCGTAAGTGTTTTTGTTGTTGTTGTTATTTTCATGTTATTGCAATCTTTACATTCATCAATTTTTTTTTTCACGTTCACAAAAACAAGCACGTAAAGGGCTACTAATTGGGACAATGCCTTAGAAAGATTTAACAAGATGTTGGTTTACATTACATTTAAACTTCTGCATATCAGTACAGTCAGGGAAGCAAGTAGCAGGAATGGAATTCCAAAGTCTAGCTCTTCGAGGGAAGAAATAATAAGAGTAGAAAGCTTTCTGGCATTTAGGGACCATAACAGTGAAGAGGTGTGATTTTGTTGCTAAGCGAGTTTGTCGGAATTATGTACGTCGAGGGAGGGGACACAAGTGAATTCATCAGAGCACATTCCATTAAAATATTGGTATTAGTGCACTTGCACTTGTTGATCCGTGGTGAAATAACGTTATTATTTAAAAAGCCATTCTTAACATGGGGAGAGGAGGGTGTTTTGTAACTATTATATACCTTACAATTGAATAAAAAAAAACATATAAAACTTTAATTAAACTTGGAAATACGATTTTAAAAAATAGCGCGGATCAGTAAGTGCATTAGCACCAAAATATTTGTAAAACAGGCACAGATATGCAACATTGTGGCGATGAGACAGGGGCTGAAGCTTAGTTGATAAAGTGCGACCTATTAGATTGAAGATTCTTTTTTGGACCCTATCCAAGAGGGAGAGACTAGTGGTAGATGCACCTGCCCAGATGTGACAACAATACTTCATGGGCGAATGGTGGCTTTGTAAAGGTACAAGATACTCTCAGGTGTGAGCAGTCTTCTAGCTTGATAGAGGGAACCCACCTTTTTTTTGCAGCAGCCTTGTCATAACTTATATATATATAAGAAAAAATAGCTGTAAAGTAGAAATTTACAAAATGTTTTTATTATTCAGCATTATTGGGTGCTCCTTAATCCGCAGAGTTTCAAATAATGCTATTTCTTCCCATCAGAGGAAAAAATTGCTAGCAAAATAATCAGTCACGTTAAAAATTTTCATATTTTTATGTATTTGCTGTTTGCTGCATAAGTTGAAACTTGAAGTTTTATGATTTGTAGTCACAAAACTTATATATATAATCACAAAACTTATATATATATAATCACAAAACTTATATATATAATCGCAAAACATATAATCACAAAACTTATATATATATGATCGCAAAACTTACATATATATATATATATATATATATAATCGCAAAACATATATATATAATCGCAAAACATATATATAATCACAAAACTTATATATATATAATCGCAAAACTTATATATATATATATAATCACAAAACTTATATATATAATCGCAAAACATATATAATCGCAAAACATATATATAATCGCAAAACTTATATATATAATCACAAAACTTATATATATAATCACAAAACTTATATATATAATCACAAAACTTATATATATAATCGCAAAACTTATATATATATAATCACAAAACATATATATAATCACAAAACTTATATATATAATCACAAAACTTATATATATAATCACAAAACTTATATATATATATATAATCACAAAACATATATAATCACAAAACTTATATATATATATATATATATAATCGCAAAACATATACATAATCACAAAACTTATATATATATAATCGCAAAACTTATATATATATATATAATCACAAAACTTATATATATAATCGCAAAACATATATATAATCACAAAACTTATATATATATAATCGCAAAACATATATATATATATATAATCACAAAACTTATATATATATAATCGCAAAACATATATATAATCACAAAACTTATATATATATAATCGCAAAACTTATATATATATATATATAATCACAAAACTTATATATATAATCACAAAACTTATATATATATATATATACAGGGTGTTTCAAAAGTCTTGGGGACATAACGATTTTTAATAACTCAAAAACTATTAGGAGTTGAAAAATGAAATTGGTACCGTTGGAAAGGTTAAAGTTTCAAGTTTTGTGGGGAATCTTCAAAGTTGCTCAATATGAGCACCATTCGTCACACGGCAGACATCTAGTCGATAGTCCATTTCCTGCCAAACACGTTCCAGCATCTTGACGTCAATGGTTCCCATAACTGCCGTTACTCGAGCCTTTAGTTCGTCAATATCTCTTGGAAGGGGTGGCACATAGACTTGTTGATTGACAAAACCCCAAAGGAAAAAGTCACACGAGGTAAGATCTGGGGACCTAGGAGGCCAGGGCATGAGAACGTCATCACCTCGCCCAGATCTCCCAATCCATCTACCAGGCAGCCTTGTGTTAAGAAACTGTCTTACTCTAAGACTCCAGTGTGAAGGTGCACCACCTTGTTAAAAAATGAAGTCATCAGATTCTGCTTCTTCCAACTGAGCCATTAACCAGTCTTCCAGCATGTTGAGATAGGATTCACCAGTGATAGTTGCCTCTTCAAAGAAGAACGGTCCATAGACACCTTTCTTGGAAATTGCACAAAACACGTTCACTTTTTGTGAATCTTGCTCGTGCTCAAGAAGTTCATGAGGATTCTCAGTACCCCATATGCGAGTGTTATGCTTGTTAACTTTGCCATTCAGATGGAAGGTCGCCTCATCGCTAAAAACAAGCCGGTCATCAAAGCCGTTATCTTCCAACTTCTCTTGCATTGCAATGCAAAAGTCACGGCAAAGTGGCTTATCAGTGTCCTTCAACTTTTGGATCAACTTGAGCTTGTAAGGTACCATTTGCAGTCGTTTCCTTAAGAAACGCCAGATAGTTGCTGGAGCAAGCTGAAGTTCTCTGCTGGCTCTTCTCACTGATTTACGGGGGCTCTGCTGAAAGGCTGTCTGAACTTGCTCAACTGCATCTTCTGAAGTTAAAGGGCGACCTGCTCGCTTACTTGGGACAAACACCCATCTTTCACAAATTTAGCATGCCATCTGACAATGGATTTCCTTTCAGGGGCTTCTTTTTTAAATTTCCTGTGAAATGCACGCTGAACACATGTCCACGATTCAGTCTTTGCAAATTGGAGGACGCAAAATGCCTTGTCTTGTTTAGAGAACGACATTACTGCACCTGGAAACATAAGACGAAAATCATTAGTATGACCAAAAACTTGATTAAGCAAGCTTTAAAATGGCACCAGTTTCATTTTTCTACCTGGAATAGTTCATGAGATATACGCATTTGTAATGTTCCCAAGACTTTTGAAACACCCTGTATAATCGCAAAACATATATATAATCACAAAACTTATATATATAATCGCAACATCAACATGGGTTTTATCACTCAATGAGGAACCCTTCCCTGAACTTTAGCCATCTAACTCTGTCCTGAGATATTCGCTGCCATGTGGGATCCATGTGCTGTATTAGGTCGTCCCTCCATCTCGTTCTTAGTCTTTCCTTTGGCCGCTTATGTTCACGATGAACCATCTGTTGTCATGTTGTCTGGCTACGTGTCCTGCCCATCTGTGTTTGGATGTTTTGATGGCAGTATTGATGTCAATGACTCTTGTTTGTTGGGCGGATCCAGATGTTTGTCTTTCTGTCTTGTAGAGTGATGCCTAACATTATCCTCTCCATCTTCTTTCATGCTACTATCAAGATTTCACTTTGGCAAGTTGTCATGGCCCATGTTTCACTACCGTAGATCATCACAGGTAGTACATATTCATTGAAGATTTTCCCTTTGATCGGCTTCTCATGATATTTTACACTTTCCCAAAAGCTTCCCATCCCAATGCTACCCTTCTCTTTATCTCAGGGAGGAGATCTCTATCTTTCGTAATTTTCTTTCCCAAGTAGATATAGCTTTCAACTTCTTCAATGGTCTTTTCATCAACAATTATAGGCGACTTGGCAGCATGCTGGTTTAATATCATATTAGTCTATATATCCGCATTTTTTGCTATAGAAAACAAATCGAAAACGTGGTCAATAAATAAATGGGTGCTTATTAAGAATTACACTTAATTTAAGAAAAAAGTGCACTTGGGGACCACTATCTTTAAGAAGTTGATTACGGGGAGGTTGAAAATGTCTTTCAGAATAAACACCTCCAACCTCCCCATGTTAAGAATGGCTTTCGGAATGAACACCCTTTGAAGGTTGGACAACCAGTACACATTGACCAAATCGTTATGATGTATGCACTCGTCATTATTTTTTTATTTTTTTTACATAGGCATCACCACTTATCAAGGCCAAGAGACCACTCGAGGATAAGGGTTAAAGAGTGTACAGTAGAAATTGGACAATATAGTAATCATTAATAATGGAAATTCGGTAAATTTGTTAACTTATATGGAACAGTTCATCAAAAACTTGTTTACATTAGACTTGAAGACAACTATATTGTAGTCAGCTGGAAAGCAGGAAAACAAGATAATTCCACAGGTGTGCAGTTCTAAGAAAGAAGCTTTGTTCATGGAATCTATGTTTAGGTTTAGGCACAGATAAAGAGTGGGAGAAAGTTAGTGATGGTGTTTTCTGTTAGACGGGTGTTTCTTGTGGAAGTCTGGTGAGGGGGGAACTATAGATTGGAGCTCAGCTGAGCACTTGCCATGAAAATAACGATAAAGCAGAGACAAACTCGCAACATCTCTTCTGTGAGAAAGAGGTTGCAGGGAAAAGAAAAGGACATCCCCTACGAGGCTACGAAGTCTATTGGACCAAAGATGTCATATTCCAAAAGTTAAGTAAATTAATCAAGTAAGTTTTTTTTTTATTAATAAAGTCAAATATTATCACAAGCTGAATGGATGCACTGTTGTGTGCCACATTTGTTTAAGATGCAGCCAACTCACAGTCTACAATTTTTAGACGCAGTTAAAAGTCAATTTCACTTAGTAAGACATTTTAATTGGTCTTAAAATTCTTAGTGAATCATGTTTTACTGATGCTACCAGATTAGGCTGTCTGAAGATACTGGCTTCCTAACCCCAACTGCATCAAACATTGATTTTATTAGGTTTTTTTCCTTTCTTTTCGCAAAACCCAATCATGTTCTGCTAAATCAAAAACGAAAAACAATTTTCCTCTACAAAACCAAACTAAGCACTATGAATAAATATATGAATAAATATATGAATGAATATATGAATGAATATATGAATAAATATATGAATGAATATATGAATAAATATATGAATAAATATATGAATGAATATATGAATAAATATATGAAGATATATATAAGAAGAAGGGCAGAGGTTATGTAGCGTTCAATGTTTACACATTCACATCCAAAATCACGTGTACGCATATCGTCTGCGCATACACTATCCTTCAGAAAAACAAATAATTATATTTTGGACCAATCAGAAAACTTTCTGAAATGGTCTTTCTGGGAGCTACCTAAACTCTTTAAAAGCCAGATTTTTCTTCACTGAACCAGTGGAACCCAGTTGACCCGAGTCTATGGATCTGTGTCGCTAGGCGCCCCACAGTGGGCACTCATCTCTGCAACATTTCTCTCCACTTACAGATACGCACACAAACATTAACAAATACACAGACACACGAACAACTCATTGACTTATTAGTGTCTGCAAATCTGTATAAACTTTATTCATTAAAATATACTGAACTGGAACACGTACATCAAATCTGTTGCCAGGGACGCTGGGAAAATGGTGGGATCCTTCTACCGCTCCAGAAGATATCTCACCACTGATGCAATTCTCTATCTATATAAAAGTCAAGTACCTCCAAGGATGAAGTACTGCTGCCACATCTGGGCAGGAGCTGCTAAAAACAGTCTATCCTGCCTTGACAGAGTACAAAATAGACTTCGTGGTTTAGTGGGGGATGCCCTTTTGTCTTCCCTGCAACCTCTCTCCCACAGAAGAGACGTTTCGAGCCTGTCTTTGTTTTATCGTTATTTCCATGGCAGGTGCTCGTCTGAGATCCAATCTCTCATCCCTTCCTCGCCAATCTTTCATGAGAAACACTCGTCTGGCTGAAACTACTGTCAATAATTTTCCCCACTCTTTATCTGTGCCTAAATCCAAACGTAGATTCCATGAGCAAAGCTTCTTTCTTAGAACTGCACGCCAGTGGAACTCTCTGGTGCTTGCCTGTTTCCCACCTGACTACAACTTGGACGTCTTCAAGTCCAACATAAACAAACTCCTGACAAACCGTCCCCTTAAGTAAGACACTCTATCAAAACCCCCAATACTAATGATTACTACAATACTATCTCATTGATTACTGTACACGCAATAACCCTTATCCCTGAGTGGCCTTTGGGCCTTGATGAGTGGTGACCTCCATGTAAAAAAAAAAAAAAAAAAATCTTACTGAACTCCAATAATAATACAAAATCAAATGACATGAACTCTTAAAAACAACTTTCAATGAATTATAATTTATTTGAGTAGAGAAGTTTTGAATACGATTTTCCTGACCCCTAAAACTCGCAGTTTCATCACGGATTAATCGATCCAGACTTCTTCTAATGTCTCAGCTAATGAACCCCTTTGTTTTCATGAAAACTCTAAAAATATTTACGAACATTCTATGTTTTCCTATTGCTGTAAACCTTCCATTTTAAAAATATATAAATTATCTCTTTTTTGTGAATATATGCCTTCTTATTATTTTGTTTTATTTACAATATGGCAATGTCTCTCATTTTTCTCACATTTGAATATAAAACCTGCAAACCTTTTTCACTGAAAATATTTCTCTGAATTCAGCCACCATAGAAATATTCTTTCAGTACTAAGCACCCTAAAGTAAAACCTCAAACTGACATGAACATATCCCTAAAAACTAATGACTGACATCCCTAAAACTGGTGAAGGAAATCCCATAAATACAGGGTGGAATGATAAAATGATAAAATTGTCGCCCTAGAAAAGACAACATAGTTCCATTTCCGTTTGTTTCCATTTTTTTTTTTTTGCTGACCATCTACTACTTGGCCAGTTGTATGCCTGAAAGTGACACATTATTCAATGACTTTGTGACTTATCATCTCTTTTTCTTTTTTTCTTTCTGTAGGTTTTGGAACTCGGAAGTCGCAGTCCAAGATGTCTGCGCTGACAGAGGAGCAAAGGAGACGGATTGAGGAGAACAAGGCCCGAGCACTTGAGAAACTGGCTCAAAAAAGATCCCATGTTGATCCAAACCCAAAGCACACAGACAGTGCAAGCGCGCCAACAAGATGCCCTTTTCTTCCTCCCTCTCTTCCTGCTCCCCTGCATAATCGCAGTTCTACGTACAGTAAAAATTCTTCCTTCATTTCTCGAAATGGTTCGGGATCCAATCCCAATACAAAGCCGAAAAATAATGATGCCGGATCTAAAATGAGTAGCTGTACAAATCTGACGGCCAGCAACGGAAAACTGGATTTGGGAAAAAGTGCTCAACCAGTGAATTCATTTTATAGTAAAACGACTGTTGTGAAAGCGCATGTTATTCTCTTATCTCGGACGCGCTTCATGGTGGAGACAACCTTCCATGAAGGTCTCATTGCGCTCTTCAAGACGATGGAGACTAAAGAATATAGTAAGCATCAACGTTTATGTGGATCTGGTAAACTATATCAGATTCAGTTTCTTTGTTTTGTGACATATCAACCTTTAACACAGAGAGCAATTGCAAATGATTCATCTGTGACCCTCCATCCCATATACGATAGCCTTTATGTATTTCGGTGAATTATTTGTAACCGTTTGTTCTAATCTCCTATCTGGGATGGGGGTTTTATTTATCTTTTCTAAATATTGTTATTATAGAAAAATAACCAACAATTTCTCTAGTAAACTGTTGAGACAGCAATTCATAAGTTAGAATTACATGTAATCCCCGCCACTGCTGGAGACAATCATCTTAAGACAAGAACGAAACGAACCGCATACACACCTTGTCTGTAACAGTGAACTCCTCCATAATCGCAGCCTTCAGAGAGTCAATCATGTTGTAGCCATGCTTGTTGGTCTGGACCTCGATCACATGCCAGAATAAATAGTACGGGGTGGTGCAGTCAGATGAGGAGAGTGGCCACAAGTTCAGCAACGGGTGGTGAAGGACATTGTACAGTCATCTTAGTCTTGAATGCACGAGCGGAATCCTGCTAAAAGATGTAATAATCTCGTCCATCCAAGTTTCATCACTCGCCTCAGCACCTCCTGGTTTTTTGTTTACTTTTTGTCAAATGTCAGATTTTGCTGTAACACCCTTACATATAGATATATATTAGCATTGCTCTAATCTATTATTCATAATTAATGATTCCCATATTGTATTATCTTTTATACTAAGTTCACTTATAAGACTATTGACGGTAGATGGGCTTCCATTTTCCCTGCATATATGGTTAGCTATAACTGCCGTTTCAATATTTCCGACATTCCAGCCTTTTCGATTACCTTTTTGAATGCCAGTACAAGTAGATTGAGTTGACCATCGTCTGATGGGTTGAGGGTACCGGATAGACAGTTCCTGGCTGCTGTTCCCGACTGGTAGTACAGGAGCCTTAACTCTTTGGTAGTGCTTAGAGCGGCTGCATACAGTTGTATAATATCGGGTTGTTTGTAGTGCCATATCGCGCATGGAAAGGGATCCTGCACTCATCTCCGGTGGCTATCCCGAGTCCACAATCTTAGTAGATGGAAGGATAACTGATGGTCTGCTAGTGTTGCATGTCTAGTATTCTGGATAACCACTTGTTCAGCACCCCTTACCTAAACTGAAACTCTTAAAAAAAAAAATGATGACAGTACAATCAAAAATTACGCTAAAACCAGGCCCAAACTAAAAAAAAAAAACAACCTGCCTTCTCCCTTGAGGCTTGCATTTACGAACATCCGTGGGCTTAGAACTAATTTAAATGATGTTGAAGCATTTCTCCTAACAAACACCCCGGATATCTTAGCACTAAGTGAGACTAACCTACACTCCTCCATCCCCTCTAACTACTTTAACATGCCTGGATATCTCTGACTAAGGACTCTGACAGACATATACACGGGCTTGGAGTATATATTTGAAACACCCTCCCCTTGACTAGAGAAACTAAAGACACATGCACGGACTTAGAGTTCACATTTGTAATACCATTCCCTTGACTAGAGAAACAAACCTAGAAAAAGATGATCAAGCCTTTATATGCTTTAGACTTAACATGCAACATAACATTAGCTACTTTTATTTTCTCTACCGCTCTCCCTGGACCCAGGACTGTACCCTAATAAACAAAGTCTCTGACAGTATAGATACAGCACTTTCCCTCGACACTAGCGCATAAGTGCATGTATTTGGTGACTTCAATGTCCACCACAGCAACTGGCTTGAATTTTCTACTCCCACAGACGCAGCTGGTACCACAACACATAACTTCTCTATATCTCATTCCCTATCACAGATGATTACGTTTCCAATCCGTTTCCCAAACCAGCATAAACAACACGCATCACTTCTAGATCTGTTTCTGACCACAGGTCCCGATGATTGTATTACTAATGCCCACAGCCCACTTGGGAACGCCAATCATGCAGTGGTAATGCTTGAAAAAGACTTTAGAGCCAAAACTGAAGAGCCACTGCTCAAAACAACGAGATATTATAAAAAGGCTGACTGGGAAGCCATCAGGGATCTCATCAGGGACGCCCCATGGCAAAATATCTCCCCAATGGTTTACTTCTACTTGTGCAGCTGCAATAGCGCAAAGGCAGCATGCATACTGCAAATTTAACCAACATAAATCCAGTTCAAACAGACAGAAGTATATAGAAGCCAGAAGTAACTGTAAGAAATAAATAGCGACAGCTAAGAGAGAATTTACTGAAACCACTAAAAAACGCATCGAAGCACAGAAATTAGGAACCCGTGACTTTTGGAAAATCTACAACAGTGTAGTAAATAATGGGCAATCAACAATTCCCCCACTAACCAACAATCATAAGGTTGTTTGCTCTGCAACTGAGAAGACTAACATGCTTGCCAGTCGGTTTGCCTCAAACTCCACACTGGCCCCTTCAAATACCCCCTCTCTGACTTTCCTTTGTGGACAGATGCCACACTAGACGATCTGAAAATCACCCCTTCTCAGGTGCATGCTATCATAAGAAATCTTGACACTGTAAAAGCATGTGGACCTGATCTCATCCGGCTGTGCTATTAAAAAAGTGCTCTGCCGAAGTAGCTCCAGTTCTCTCCAAACTTTACACAAATGCCTTAATGAATCTTGCTTTCCTGCCTGCTGGAAAATTGCTTCTGTGGTACCAGTTTTCAAGAATTCTAGCGAAAGAACTGACCCAGTAAATTATAGCTCCATTAGTCTCCTCCCAGTTTTTGCCAAAATATTTGAGACCATAACTAACCAAACTCTAGTCCATCACCTTACAGATGCTAAACTTCTGACTGACCAACAATATGGATTTAGACAAGCCCGTTTCACAGCAGACATCCTAACTGTAATCTCAGAACGTATATACCAGTCACTGGACAAAGTGGGGGAAGGGTAGAGCGGTAGCTCTAGATATATCTAAGACTTTTGACAGGGTATGGCATGAAGGTCTTCTCAGGAAAATCAGATCATACGGTATCACTGGAAGAATACATAACATAATTAGATCCTTCTTAGATAAGAGAAAAATCCTGGTTGTCCTCGACGGTCGTGCATCTAAACAATATGATATAAATGCGGGAGTGCCTCAGGGGCCTATCCTTGGACCTCTGTTATTCCTAATATTCATAAATGACCTCCCTGACAAAATAACCTGTGAGATGGGTATATATGCTGACGACACCACACTCTATAACAGACACGACAGGAAAACAAATGAACACATATCTAAAGAAATGGCAGAAACACTAGAGGGTGATCTCCAATCTGTAGTGGAATGGGGACATAAATGGATGGTCACATTCAATGCTGCCAAGACTAAACTAGTTTTCTTCAATAATTACAAGAAACCTTCTCTACCACCTATAGCAATGGCCAATGACTCTTTATCTGAAAGTACATCCTTTAAACTCCTCGGCCTAATGCTCACAGGAAACATGAGTTGGAACAATTACATTGAGAGTATCGCCAGGACTGCTGCGAATAAGGTGGGTTCTCTTTACCGTGCTAGAAAGATACTAATGCCCGAAAGTATCCTGTACCTCTATAAGGCCACCATTCGCCCATGTATGGAGTATTGTTGTCATATTTGGGCTGGTGCATCTGCCACTAGTCTCTCGCTCCTAGATAAGGTTCAAAAGAGAGTTGCCAATCTGATAGGTCCTGAACTGTCATCTAAACTTCAGCATCTGTCCCATCGACGAAACGTTGCATCCCTCTGCCTGTTCTAAAAGTACTTTAACGGTGAATGCTCTGACGAACTGCAAGCACTTGTGCCCCCTCGACGTAAATACCCCCGACAAACCCGACAAGCAGTTAAATCCCACCCCTACACAGTAGAGATCCCTAAATGTAACAGAGCAATCTACTCCAGTAGTTTCTTCCCCAGAACAGCTAGACTTTGGAATTCCCTTCCGGGTCCCTGCTTCCCCAACTGTACTGAGATGCAAAAGTTCAAGTGTAACGTGAACTAACAGCTTGCTGGCCAACTCCCTACACAGTACCCCAGATGTCTATGTCCCTGATAGTAGCCCCCTACAACAAAGTGGCAATGTGCCTTGTTTGGGGAGAAAATGTAATAAAAAAAAATTTTTTTAATTTTCACATTTTTTTTTTTTTTTCAGATTCCATGACAAAATGCTGGTCGTTTAAACTGACTGAATATGAAAAACTAGGTAAGAATTTTTATATTTAATGGATCAGGATGTTTTATTTAATGGATCAGGATTTTTTTATTATTATTTCATGGATCAGAATTTATTATTTAATGGATCAACATTTTTTTATTCAATGGATTAAGATTTTGTATCGTACGAAGCTAACAGCTTGTATAAATCATTAAAATGTTTCTTTTTTAGCACTCCAAATGAAGAAACTATTAGAGTAGAAGATTTTCCATCATCTAGAGACATCAGCAATGAAGAGGTGGAATTTTGCTACTTGTCAGGACAATCAGGAATATGTACGTCAAGGGGGCACGAGTTCATCAGAGCATAATCCATTAAAATACTTGTAAAACAAATACAGGGATGTGATATTGTGATGATTGGGACAGAGTTTTAATCTTGGCTGATAGTGCAGGACATATTAGATTGGAGATTTTTTTGGACCATGTCCAAAATGGAGAGACTAGTGGTAGATGCAATAGCCAAGATGTGGCAACAATAATCCATGCATGACTGAATGGTGGACTTTCAGGTGTTAGTAATTTTTTAGCTCAGTAGAGGGAGCTCACTTTGTTTGCAGCAGTTTTAGCAATGTCCTCAATGTATTTGTTCCAATTCATGTTGCCTGTGAACGTTAAGCTGATGAGGTTGAATAATCAGGTCTCAGGTTAATTGTTATTAATCATGTTTAATTTTTGCACGTTCTTCTTTCACCAGAAAAACAAAAAAAAAGCGTCAACGTTTTTGCATTCCTGACTGCTGATCTTTGGTATGACTTTAAAAAGCATCCAGTGATGAGACCCCATTTGGGGGCTGTTGGGAATGTGGAGTTGCCCCTTAGTTACCAGGTCCACTTTGGCTCAGAGTGGGAATACCTGTTAGGACATCTAGTGCTACCAGATCAGGCTGTCTAAAGATACTGGCTTCCTGACCAAAGGTCCTGGATATGAGCTTAAACTATATCCAGTGGTGAGGCCCCAGCTTGCGGGCTTTGGCGAGTGTGGAGCCACCCTTTAATTGCCATTGCTCCCAGGTCCACTCTGACCCGGAGTGGTAGTACCTGTTAAGGTCCCAACTATGGGTTAAATAGAAACAGACTTGAAAAAAAAAAAAAAATATTCTATTAAAAATTTTTTCTTCAAAATAACTGGATTCGGCATTAAATAACCCGAAAAGGGTTGATATGCCGTAAAACAAAAACAACCAACCAACCAATCTTGACCAAAACTTCAATATAAATTCACAGGCGACCGGGGGTTGCTTGTGAATTTATATTCCCTTGACACTTTCTTCTTTGGAAGATATCTATATCAGTAGGAGACACAGGCGGAGTGTTAAATGTTTTAGTTTCAATTCCAGCTGATGGCACCCAATTTTTGGGTTTTTTTTTAACTTTTGAAATCACTATTATATATTAGGTACAATATAATATTCAATAGAGAATTGGTTCTGTTATAATACAATATTTGTATAAATTAAAATTGCAAGTTACAAGTTTCAGCATTCCTATTCTTTCACAGTTAATCCCCTGAAGAAGGCTAGAGGATTAATTGGTCGAAACATGGTGAAACAGCAACAACTATGAAGATGAGGATAACAATCCGCCAAAAAAAAAAAAAAAAAAATCAAAAATTACTCATCTCAAAAAATTCCAATAAAAACAAAACATTTATTCTTCAATTATTCATAAAAAGACAATTTTCTAATATAAAAACTATTTAATCAGTTTATATGATTTTTGGAATGTGAGATATCCCTTCATCATGGGTATGCACACCATACAGATTTCTTTTTGAATTCTCACACAGGTCATCATCAGCGATCATTCACTGGCAATAACCTGTGGTGTTCCCTGCAGACTGAGTGACAATAAATCTCAGTGTTCTCCACCTCTCTAAATAACTGTCACAGATGATTTCACATTATTGCAACAGTCGCTTACCTTTGATTTCTAACTGGCAATAGCCATTGGTATTTTGGAAGAGTCCCTATCACTGTTTTAGAGAGTTTTTTTTTTTAGAAATACCAATTTGGTCAAAGTATTTTGGGATGAACTAATTTCAGAGAAATATTTTCAGTGAAAATAGTTTTATATTCATAATTACATGTTATAAAACGGGGTTAGGTAAACGGGCAATGTCAGGTATAAAGCATTTATTCAGTTATTAGTTTATCTATCTGTCTATCTAATTGTCTAGCTGAGTAAATAACAAAGATTTAATTGTGGGAAACGATAAGTTGAGCGAGCATGTGGGTGCAGAGGAGGTCAAGGGGGTCATGCTGTGACAGATATTAAACTTGAGTGACCGATCAAGTTGCACTAGAAAGTATCTAAATGGGGTCCGGAAGTAATGTGCAAGTAGTTCAGGTTTGAATTAGCCGAGCTAATTTTAGTGAGTTGGTTTTTGAGACGCCAAAGATACAAGATGGGTTAAACAGGTCTCCCCAGAAGTCAGCAACGGTTTCCAAATGGATGCAGAGAAATCACAAGCCAAAGATCATAATTCACTTCAGTTTTGCTGTGATGACATGCTTGAGAGTGAATATATATATATATATATATATATATATATATATACAGCGTCTTGTGTCTGTCTTGCAAACGGCTTGTTATAACAGAATCAGCTAAATCAGCGTTAAAAACCATTAAAAAGGCAGTTAAGCACACAAATAGATAAATACACAAATAATTAAATACACAAATAATTAAATACACAATATAGATATATATGCAAAGAGTTAAATACACAAAATAGAAAAATATGCAACTATCTAAATATGCAAATAGATACATAAAATAGATAAATATGCAAATAGATAAATGCACCAATAGTTTAATACACAAATAGATGAATGCAAAAATTGTTAAATACACAAATAGTTAAATGCACAAATAGATAAATACACAAATAGTTAAATACACAAATAGTTAAATACACAAATTGTTAAATACACGAATAGTTAAATACACAAATAGTTAAATACACAAATAGTTAAATACACAAATATTTAAATACACAAATATTTAAATACACAAATACTTAAATACACAAATAGATAAATACACAAATAGATAAATACACAAATAGATAAATACACAAATTGTTAAATACACAAATAGATAAATACAAGAATAGTTAAATACACGAATAGTTAAATACACGAATAGTTAAATACACAAATAGTTAAATACACAAATATTTAAATACACAAATACTTAAATACACAAATAGTTAAATACACAAATAGATAAATACACAAATAGTTAAATACACAAATACTTAAATACACAAATAGTTAAATACACAAATAGATAAATACACAAATGGATAAATACACAAATAGTTAAATACACAAATAGTTTAATACACAAATAGTTTAATACACAAATAGTTTAATACACAAATAGATAAATACACAAATGGATAAATACACAAATAGTTTAATACACAAATAGTTTAATACACAAATAGATAAATACACAAATGGATAAATACACAAATAGTTAAATACACAAATAGTTAAATGCACAAATAGTTAAATACACAAATAGTTAAATACACAAATAAATAAATACACAAATTGTTAAATACACAAATAGTTTAATACACAAATAGATAAATACACAAATGGATAAATACACAAATAGTTAAATACACAAATAGTTAAATACACAAATAGATAAATACACAAATTGTTAAATACACAAATAGATAAATACACAAATTGTTAAATACACAAATAGTTAAATACACAAATATTTAAATACACAAATAGTTAAATATACAAATAGATAAATACACAAATAGTTAAATACACAAATACTTAAATACACAAATAGATAAATACACAAATAGTTAAATACACAAATAGATAAATACACAAATGGATAAATACACAAATAGTTAAATATACAAATATTTTAATACACAAATAGTTTAATACACAAATAGTTTAATACACAAATAGATAAATACACAAATGGATAAATACACAAATATTTTAATACACAAATAGTTTAATACACAAATAGATAAATACACAAATGGATAAATACACAAATAGTTAAATACACAAATAGATAAATACACAAATAGTTAAATACACAAATAGTTAAATACACAAATAGATAAATACACAAATTGTTAAATACACAAATAGTTTAATACACAAATAGATAAATACACAAATGGATAAATACACAAATAGTTAAATACACAAATAGTTAAATACACAAATAGATAAATACACAAATTGTTAAATACACAAATAGATAAATACACAAATTGTTAAATACACAAATAGTTTAATACACAAATAGATAAATACACAAATGGATAAATACACAAATAGTTAAATACACAAATAGTTAAATACACAAATAGTTAAATACACAAATAGTTAAATACACAAATAGATAAATACACAAATTGTTAAATACACAAATAGATAAATACACAAATTGTTAAATACACAAATAGTTAAATACACAAATAGTTAAATACACATATAGATAAATACACAAATAGATAAATACACAAATTGTTAAATACACAAATAGTTAAATACACAAATAGTTAAATACACAAATAGTTAAATACACAAATAGATAAATACACAAATAGATAAATACACAAATAGTTAAATACACAAATAGTTTAATACACAAATAGATAAATACACAAATAGTTAAATACACAAATAGTTAAATACACAAATAGATAAATACACAAATTGTTAAATGCACAAATAGTTAAATACACAAATAGATAAATACACAAATTGTTAAATGCACAAATTGTTAAATACACAAATACTTAAATACACAAATAGTTAAATACACAAATAGATAAATACACAAATAGTTAAATACACAAATAGTTAAATACACAAATAGTTAAATACACAAATAGATAAATACACAAATTGTTAAATACACAAATAGTTAAATACACAAATAGATAAATACACAAATGGATAAATACACAAATAGTTAAATACACAAATAGGTAAATACACAAATAGATAAATACACAAATAGTTAAATTCACAAATAGTTAAATACACAAATAGTTAAATACACAAATAGTTAAATACACAAATAGATAAATACACAAATAGATAAATACACAAATAAACAAATACACAAATAAACAAATACACAAATAGATAAATACACGAATAGATAAATACACAAATAGTTAAATACACTTATAGTTATATACACAAATAGTTAAATACACAAATAGATAAATACACAAATAGATAAATACACAAATAAACAAATACACAAATAAACAAATACACAAATTGATAAATACACAAATAGATAAATACACAAATAGTTAAATACACAAATAGATGAATACACAAATTGTTAAATACACAAATAGATAAATACACAAATAGTTAAATACACAAATACTTCAATACACAAATAGATAAATACACAAATAGTTAAATACACAAATAGATAAATACAAAAATAGTTAAATACACAAATAGTTTATTGCACAAATAGTTTAATACACAAATAGTTTAATACACAAATAGTTAAATACACAAATAGATAAATACACAAATTGTTAAATACACAAATAGATAAATACACAAATTGTTAAATACACAAATAGATAAATACACAAATTGTTAAATACACAAATAGATAAATACACAAATTGTTAAATACACAAATAGTTAAATGCACAAATAGATAAATACACAAATTGTTAAATACACAAATAGATAAATACACAAATAGTTAAATACACAAATAGTTAAATACACAAATAGATAAATACACAAATTGTTAAATACACAAATAGTTAAATACACAAATAGATAAATACACAACTAGTTAAATACACAAATAGTTAAATACACAAATAGTTAAATACACAAATAGTTAAATACACAAATAGTTTAATACACAAATAGTTTAATACACAAATAGTTTAATACACAAATAGATAAATACACAAATGGATAAATACACAAATAGATAAATACACAAATTGTTAAATGCACAAATAGATAAATACACAAATAGATAAATACACAAATTGTTAAATACACAAATAGTTAAATACACAAATTGTTAAATACACAAATAGTTAAATACACAAATAGATAAATACACAAATAGATAAATACACAAATAGATAAATACACAAATTGTTAATTACACAAATAGATAAATACACAAATTGTTAAATACACAAATAGATAAATACACAAATTGTTAAATACACAAATAGATAAATACACAAATTGTTAAATACACAAATAGTTAAATACACAAATAGATAAATACACAAATGGTTAAATACACAAATAGATAAATACACAAATTGTTAAATACACAAATAGTTAAATACGCAAATAGTTAAATACACAAATAGTTAAATACACAAATAGTTTAATACACAAATAGTTTAATACACAAATAGTTTAATACACAAATAGATAAATACACAAATGGATAAATACACAAATAGATAAATACACAAATTGTTAAATGCACAAATAGATAAATACACAAATAGTTAAATACACAAATAGATAAATACACAAATTGTTAAATACACAAATAGATAAATACACAAATTGTTAAATACACAAATAGTTAAATACACAAATTGTTAAATACACAAATAGATAAATACACAAATAGATAAATACACAAATAGATAAATACACAAATAGTTAAATACACAAATAGATAAATACACAAATAGATAAATACACAAATAGATAAATACACAAATAGTTAAATACACAAATAGTTAAATACACAAATAGTTAAATACACAAATAGATAAATACACAAATAGTTAAATACACAAATAGTTAAATACACAAATAGATAAATACACAAATAGTTAAATACACAAATAGATAAATACACAAATAGATAAATACACAAATAGATAAATACACAAATACTTAAATACACAAATAGATAAATACACAAATAGATAAATACACAAATAGTTAAATACACAAATAGTGTAATACACAAATAGTGTAATACACAAATAGTTAAATACACAAATAGTTAAATACACAAATAGATAAATACACAAATAGATAAATACACAAATAGTTTAATACACAAATAGATAAATACACAAATGGATAAATACACAAATAGTTAAATACACAAATAGTTAAATACACAAATAGTTAAATACACTAATAGATAAATACACAAATAAACAAATACACAAATAAACAAATACACAAATAGATAAATACACGAATAGATAAATACACAAATAGTTAAATAAACAAATAGATTAATACACAAATTGTTAAATACACAAATAGATAAATACACAAATTGTTAAATACACAAATTGTTAAATACACAAATTGTTAAATACACAAATAGTTAAATACACAAATAGATAAATACACAAATACATAAATACACAAATTGTTAAATACACAAATTGTTAAATACACAAATAGTTAAATACACAAATAGATAAATACACAAATAGATAAATACACAAATTGTTAAATGCACAGATAGTTAAATACACAAATAGTTAAATACACAAATACATAAATACACAAATTGTTAAATACACAAATTGTTAAATACACAAATAGTTAAATACACAAATAGATAAATACACAAATACATAAATACACAAATTGTTAAATTCACAAATTGTTAAATACACAAATAGTTAAATACACAAATACATAAATACACAAATTGTTAAATGCACAGATAGTTAAATACACAAATAGTTAAATACACAAATAGTTAAATACACAAATAGATAAATACACAAATTGTTAAATACACAAATAGATAAATACACAAATAGTTAAATACACAAATAGATAAATACACAAATAGATAAATACACAAATACATAAATACACAAATTGTTAAATACACAAATTGTTAAATACACAAATAGTTAAATACACAAATTGTTAAATACACAAATAGTTAAATACACAAATACTTAAATGCACAAATTGTTAAATACACAAATAGTTAAATACACAAATAGTTAAATACACAAATAGATAAATACACAAATACATAAATACACAAATTGTTAAATACACAAATTGTTAAATACACAAATAGTTAAATACACAAATAGTTAAATACACAAATAGATAAATACACAAATAGATAAATACACAAATTGTTAAATACACAAATAGATAAATACACAAATAGTTAAATACACAAATAGATAAATACACAAATTGTTAAATACACAAATAGTTAAATACACAAATAGATAAATACACAAATACATAAATACACAAATAGTTAAATACACAAATAGATAAATACACAAATTGTTAAATACACAAATAGATAAATACACAAATAGTTAAATACACAAATAGATAAATACACAAATTGTTAAGTACACAAATAGTTAAATACACAAATAGATAAATACACAAATAGATAAATACACAAATAGTTAAATACACAAATAGTTAAATACACAAATAGTAAAATACACAAATAGTTTAATACACAAATAAACAAATAGTTAAATACACAAATAGGTAAATACACAAATAAACAAATACACAAATAGATAAATACACAAATAGTTAAATACACAAATAGTTAAATACACAAATAAACAAATACACAAATAGTTAAATACACAAATAAACAAATACAAAATAGATAAATACACAAATAGTTTAATACACAAATAGTTAAATGCACAAATTGTTAAATACACAAATAAACAAATACACAAATAGTTTAATGCACAAATACACAAATAAACAAATACACAAATAGTTAAATACACAAATAGTTAAATACACAAATAAACAAATACACAAATAGTTAAATACACAAATAGATAAATACACAAATAGTTAAATACACAAACAGTTAAATACACAAATAGACAAATACACAAATTGTTAAATGCACAAATAGTTAAATGCACAAATAGTTAAATACACAAATAGTTAAATACACAAATAGATAGATACACAAATAAACAAATACACAAATAGATAAATACACAAATAGATAAATACACAAATAAACAAATACACAAATTGTTAAATACACAAATAGTTAAATACACAAATAGATAAATACACAAACAGTTAAATACACAAATAGACAAATACACAAATAAACAAATACACAAATTGTTAAATACACAAATAGTTAAATGCACAAATAGTTAAATACACAAATAAACAAATACACAAATAGTTAAATACACAAATAGATAAATACACAAATAGATAAATACACAAATAAACAAATACACAAATAGTTAAATACACAGGTAGATAACAAGAAGAAACATGTTATACGATCAACAAAATCAAAATAATGAGTTCAGAGGCATACAGACACAAAAGATATTTTACATATGGGTGAAAAATGGGAGTTTACAGCAATAGCAAAAAGACATAGATTGTTAGAGTTCTTGTAAAACAAGGGAAATTCTTTTGTTGAGATATCAAAGAAGTCAGAGTTTTCCTGTTTAAGAGTCGTGCATTACACGTGCCTAAAACCATAACCAAAACTTCCAAATATACAAATTATATTTCATTAAAATGTTATTAAAGTTATAAATAAAAGTCAGTGTTCATTTGTTTTCATACTAGAATGAAAGTTCAGTGAAAAAGGTTTAGAATATTTCAGTAAGTTTAAGTAGATGATAGTGGAGGAGTCGATGAATTGTGTATCTGTGTGTTTTCTAATGTTTGCGTACGATTGTTGAAGGAGTTGAGATCTGGTAGCAGGCTCAAGACCCAATGGAGGGATGCCTGTCCATGGATTTCAGGTCAACTGGTTTATCGAAGAAAAATCTGCCTCTTTATGTATTCAAGGTGGATCAAAAATGTCAATTTTTAGAAATTTAGAGAAATTCATTTGATTGGATTAGAATATTTTTATTTGTTTTTATTAATTCAAGGGATTCATGTTCGCAAAAACGTATTTAAGTATTTCATTTTGAATGCCAAGATGTTAACATTGGCCACCATAGTATACCCTGTGGTTTGGGTGGTAAAAGGCCAGTGCTCTCTGTAATTGGTCTCCCGACACTGATAAAGGAGGGATTGGACCTAGTAATTCACTCCCGTTCGTACATTCATTTTCTCAATAACCATGCCTTGAATCTTTTTTTTTTAAATTTGCACAAACATTAGTTGTGGTAAAAGTAAATTTTTGCCAGAACAGATTTTCCGGGATAATTTTGGTTGTTCCCCCTAGAGGGCATTATAGGGGTAAATTTGCCGCAAAATTGTTCGTCCATTCATTTGTTCACATTTTTTTAAATGACCATGCTTTTGATTTTTTTTTTAAATTTGCACAAACATTAGTCATGGTGAAAGTATATTTTTGCCAGAACAAATTTTCCAAGATAACTGGTTGATACCCTAGGGAGCATTATAGGGGTAAAATTGCTCCCAATTCGTTCATCAGTTCATTTGGTTGCATTAGAGCGCTAGCAGCACTCTGGTCAGTGGAATTTCCACCAAGACAATGCACCAATTCACCAAGTCAGTTCTTCACCCTCTTATAGCACAGACCTTGCTTCCTGTGACTTTTGATCATTCCCTAAGCTCAACAAAAACCTTGAAGGCTGTCGTTATGAAACAATTTCCATGGGGCCTTCCAGGTGTTTATATATTTTTTATATATGCTCTGTTGTTATATTTAAATAATATTGAGCTTATATATACATTATTCCTTAATTGGAATTCATTTTTGAGATGAGCATTATATATATCAATTTATTTTTATTTCGGACTACTAGTCTCATCTTTATTAGTTGTTGTTTTTTATCTTTTTTATTGGTTTGTTTTATTCACAACGTTTCGGCCAACTATTCCTCTGGCCTTCGTCAGGCGGTAACCGCGACGGATAGGAACTTTGAATCTCCTAACTGCATTCTCAGCCATCACTGCCATCCATAGTTGTTGTCGTCTCACCACATTTTGGCCAAGTAAACCTCTGGCACGCTTTTGGGTGGGATTGAAACCGCAATATTCAGACAATGTTCATCTGGAACTGTAGAGATTCAACGTCTCTATCAACTGCGCCACGGGCCCCGAAGGGCGATCAAGGTTGGATTCTTTGATTTTATAACTAATAAAGATGAGAATAAAAGTCTGAAATAAAAATAAATTAATATATATATTCCTAATGAACTGCCCCCTTAAGTAAACACTTCATTAAATCTCCACACTAACGTACTGTACTTGCAATAACCCTTATCCCTGAGTGGCTTCCGGGCCTTGATAAGTGGTGACCACTGTGTTAAAAAAAAAAAAAAAGTCTGAAAACTTATTTGAGGAACTTCGTAGATGCCACCTTTTTTGGAGTTTTTTTTTTTTTTAGGGTAGGGGGGGTAGTGAACAACATTTTGCAGTCACATTTGGGGGCTGCATTTTCATTGGTGTATGCATGTACGAATCTTAATATTTTTTTGTTTTTTAATTTTTTTAGTGAATCAAGCCCGAGGTCTTCAACCAGATGTGCTAATCATTCCACTGCCGAAGATGATCCTCAAAACATTTTCAGATGCCATTGCTGGACGGCCGACTGTCTCCCAAATTCCAAAGGCTGACCTTTCGCTTCTTGACCCGTGCCTTGTCGAGACGCTTATGAGTTTTCAGAAAGAAAGTGTCTTGTGAGTAAACCTTCCGTCGCAACATATTACTATCATCAATTACACATTTTTTGAGGCTTATTCTGAATTCTGTGTTTATTTAGATACTAGCTGCCCAGTCGTACAATACACTTAAACATGACATTTTAATTTATGCAGATCGCGTATGTATTATTATAGAATCAATCCTCTATTGAATATTATATATTACGAGGAATAATTTGCCTGGTGGACTAATTTGCAAAAAAATATTTGAAATAATAATGTCATTCATCAAATTCCGTCTGTGTTTGTTTACAATATAACGTCAGCTGATATTTGGAGTTGATGAAGTATGACCCTGGAAAATCACTTCTGATTAATGTTTAGTTTTAAAATATGCAACCGAAGAAATGATTTGCAGTGATTTTAAATGGTAACTCTTCTTTTATTCAATCTGTAGTCGAATGCTCTACCACTAAGCTGTATCTCCATATCTAATAAATCTGTTTTTTTTTTTAAGAAGGAATGATTTGCTGAGATTTTATTAGGATGTGTCGGAGAGATTGCTCTTTCTAAGGGTACCATGTTTATGCCAGTTCGATGCAGATGACAAAAGTTTTTAGCGGACACACAAACACACACACACAAACGGCTGAGATTTATATAAAAGACTAACATGGATATCCGGCGTTGCCCAGGTAGACAGAGATGGTATACTAAGGCTATTGAGCAATCCCCAGAAAAAGAAAACTTTTGTTTCAATCAGAATATCAGCGAGTACCCGTATGAGTGCAAAAAAAAAGTTTAGCCACAGCAGGCAGGCTCAAACTTGTAATGCAGAAGAGGAAAAGGGGGTGAAAAAAGCTACCACGCTAGCTGCCACGGCCACGAGGACTTATGACATCATGACGGATCAAAATAACGTTTTTTTAAATGTACATTGAGATTGCATATGACTTGCACTAATGTTGATGCAAAAAATTAGAATCTTTTTGGCCAATATTTAGATATTTTTCATCCAAGAGATTGATCTTTCTAACGATACTAATTTTGTTACGGTCCAATACATATGTCAAAAGTTTTTGGCAAACATACACACACACACACACACACACAAACTAACACACATTTTCTATACATATATTAGACTAGCGGGGGTTCCGGCGTTGCCCGGGTGTTTGGAGTTGGGGGGGGGGGGTAAGTAATAACTGTTTAAATATTATTAAAAAAAACGGCATTAAACTTTAAAAAATCGGAAAAACCAACGCAAAAATATAACGAAGGAACGTAAAAAAAATGAAAAAAAAATGAACATGTTGGGAAAAACAAAAACCAAAAAGTTTTGGGAGGGGGGTAGGTAGGCTCGAACCCGAAGCCTTGAGTTTAATAATCTGATGACGCCAGTGGTTGAACGTCAACGTATGGTTTTCTGAGTCAAATATCATGCCAGAGCAGTAGCAGTAGTAAAGAAAACAAATTCACAGCGTGAATTTTGTAAGATAAAAGTCGCTGAAATAAAAGATATTTACGACGTTTTGTAAATCGTAGATATTATCATCTAAGAAGTATATAAAAAGTTTTAAGACATAGTAAACATCCCTCCCCCCCCCCCCCGAGAACTCCCGCAAAAAGAACCTTTGCTGGACATACAAAAAAACTGCACACACACACACACACATTTTGGCATTTATATATATAGATAGATAACCAGGTAGAAGTGTAGCATAGTACGCACGTTTATACACACGATAACATGTAGCCATTTCAGGGTGCGTTACAAGGAACATAATACAAGTAATAACTGGATTCCTTTTCTTTTAACAACAACATTTATTTCTGGGTACTTTCCTGAATAAACCGTGATTGTGCTCCTTCTCTCTGACCTCTGTTCTCTCAAACATTGTTTCAAATGTACTCTCGAACGTGCTAAACATGATTGTTCGTCTCTGCACACATTCTTTTTATAGCCTTTTTCTTCACACACAACTTAGCATTTGCATACACACGTTTACGCTCTGTTACAGAAGTCATAATTCACAATTATATTCTGATAATTGCCAACACTTAGCATTGAACCTTCAGCCCTTCATAGATTAAATGAAAGGTTCTGTTTGAAATTCCATGCAGATTTGCCACTAAAAATTTTCAACAAGGTACACCCAAAGAAGGTCAGAGGTTACAACAGCCAAAATGTCATGCAAATAACACTCAAGATAAGAGCAGCATTTTCAATAACCCAATTATCTCAAAACTTTGGAAACATAATTGTTTTGTTGATTGGAATTTTTTTGTTTTATTCCAGCATGGGAATTCATCGAAAAGGACGGATTCTCTTGGCTGATGACATGGGTCTCGGAAAGACGCTTCAGGCCATCGCATTGGCTTGTTATTATCGAGAAGAATGGCCTGTACTTGTTGTTGTTCCATCTTCGGTTCGATTTGATTGGGCGCAGGTAAGATTTTCTCGTTACATTTCACTATTTCTAATCAGTGTACTAATGCAATACTTTTTAATAGCAGGGTTATCTGGCATTGTCCTGGAATGAATAAAGGCTAATATATTTTGATCTTTTTTCACATGACTATTTAGTAATATCGCTAAATAATGTTTGTGAATGATATGAGAAAATAAGTTAGTGTAAGCATTAAAAGTATATACGGCATAATCACGTTGACACACCGGTTCCTGTCAGATCACCAAAGTTAAGCACTGATGAGCCTGGCCTGCACCAGATGGGTGACTGTTTGAGACTTCCAAGTACTGTGTACTCTCTGCTTATCTCGGCATTGTTTCCAGTCATCCTGGACTTCTCCTTGCCACGGGACTCAAGCAGTGTAGATTCAGGAGTGGTGTGGTGGAGGGATTGTGCAACCCTTGCCTCACAAATATACACGCAGCTGCCCCCTACAGGGGGTATCCTTTGTCTTTCGAGACTGAACGGAGGCATCGAGGCATTAAAAGCGTTTCTTATCTTAAACATTATTACATGAGGAGTCATTTTCAAGTAAAAAGTTAATTTATTTTATCCATCGAAACTCGAGAAATGTTTGATTAAAAATTGTAAACATTGAATGAATAAATTTAATATGGCTGCCACCTGGAATTTTGTAGCCCAAGTAGCAGCCTTGACCTTGCGATCAAAAACTAAAATTGAGTGAAATGGAATAACTCCTCATGTAATAATGTTGAAAATAAAAAAAAACAGATGTAATCCCCCATATCACCCACAAACCCTATTCAGCAACATTACCGAGCATTTTTATTCTTATTTAAGAATTTCCACAATTTCCAATTTTAATTGTCTTAAAATAAATAACGGTACTTGTACAGTTTAATCATGATAAGTACCTAAATAATTTTAAACTATAGATTCATTGTAACATTTACGATGACAAAATAAATTCATTTATACGGGATCTCTTTTTTTTTTTGTTGCTTCTTTTCGTTGTTGTCATTTCATCAAGTCATTATATAAAAATAATTTTATATAATCAACAGCAGATTCTCTACAGTATTGTGGACTAAGTCACTGCATTGAGGGATGTGAAGTTTCATCCAGTTTCATCGCGGTGAATTCCGCAATTAGAGCAGGCAATCAATCGATTCGAAAATATTAAAAAAAGATTATATTGTACGTATTTGTTATAGAACGAAGTTCTCTGAAAAAAAAAAATTTCACTTAATTTCATCAAGTAGGGGTTTTTTTTCAGCGAAAACACAATTTGTTATGATATCGAGCAAAAGGTTCGATTTTTAGGAAGAAAAGCTAGTATTAAAGATGGAGAGGGAGTGTCGGCGCTTTACATGGAGTAACCCCCCATGGCATGTTTAACAAATTTCATAATGGCTGACTTCAACGCGCTCTCATAAAAACGTGTTTTTCTGCAGTAAAAAAAAAAACTACTCGATCAAATTAAATGAAATTTTTTTTCGGAGATATTCAGTCCAAAACGGATACGTACAATATAACCTTTTTTCGATATTTTCATTTTTTAATGTCTTGATTAAACTGTACAAGTACCTAAATAATTTTAAACTATAGATTCATTGTAACATTTACGATAACAAAATAAATTCATTTATACGGGATCTCTTTTTTTTTTTGTTGCTTCTTTTCGTTGTTGTCATTTCATCAAGTCATTATATAAAAATAATTTTATATAATCAACAGCAGATTCTCTACAGTGCAATATAGACTACAATGTATTGTGGACTATGTCACTGCATTGAGGGATGTGAAGTTTCATCCAGTTTCATCGCGGTGAATTCCGCAATTAGAGCAGACAATCAATCGATTCGATTGACAAATGGACGATTTCATCGATTCTGATGACAATAAAAATATTGGAATTGTGTATCCTGATTCAATCCCGAGGAACGCCGGGTCTCTAGTAAATAAATAAAGATAAAATACGTCATAAGCAAAGTAGAAACAAATACAAGAATAATACAGAAAATAAAAAAATTGATGCACTTAAACAACAAATAACGAAAATAAAGAAAAGTAAAAAAAACTTAATGCAATGCAGAAAATATGTATATCAGAATTTTTGTAGGAATTTTTGACACTCCTAACACGAAACTGCGAATAAAATATAAAATCTCGTAATTTCTCCAAAATCTAAAACCTTTTTAAAAAAAAAACTATGCGGTCTGTTTTTGTTTCTTTTTAATGAAACCTTGGTCCTTGCTCCTTTAATTGAAAAAAAAAAAAAAATTAGGGCTTGAATTACATTTTTCGAGGAGTTATAAGCTTGGAAAGACGGGGTGGAATTATTCAATATTTTTCACGAAATTTCTGACACACCTAGTGCTATAGAAACGAGCTTCTTTTTCATAAAGAAACTCAGCTTAACATTCGCAGGCAATATGAGCTGGAACAAATACTCTTAGCTCATTGCGATAGCTGCTGCAAAGAAGGTGGGTTCCCTCTATCGTGCTAGAAGACTACTCACACCTGAGAGTATCCCTGTGAGTAACCTTCTAGCACAGTTAGGAGAGCTCACTTTCATCGCAGCAGCCTTGGCAATGTCCTCAATTTTTTGTTTATAACTTTTTAATTATTCTTTTTGCTTCTTAGCAATTCCGTCGTTGGGTGCCAAGTCTGAACCCTGAAGCCATCAATGTCGTCTTAAAATCCAAGGACAATTGTACCAGTGGTTTGGTCATTATTCTTAGTTACGATTTAATGACAAAACTAAAGAAAGAATTGCTGACCAAGAGGTTCCGGGTCATCATCATGGTAAGTTGTGGGTGTGTGTGTTTACACATGTTCAAACAGAGTTCGCATAACATGGACAAGGTAACAGTAATTTGTTCGGGACGGTTTCAACAAACATGACGCATAAACACACAAAGGCCATTTGATAACGGACTATTAACCTTAGTTTCTGGCTCCCTTCCTCTCTTGTGGACGCTGCAAGAAAACATTTCACTGTGAAGCAGTAACAACAGGACTTCTTTTTGGTTTTCCTCGTTTATTCTCTTTTTCACAGTTGGGTGTTTCCCTCGGGGAGTTACAGCGCTTTCTCTTTCTTTAGTCCTTTTATCGTCTCTTAGTAGCTTCCACAAGTGACAAAGTCAGCCTCCTCTCGTGAACAGCTCTCTGACTTGTATTTCTGGTTTATATATTAAAACATATCTTTTCTTTGTGACCAAATCAATTCCATTGTTTATATATAGATTGTTACTCCCTTCCTCTCTTGGACACTGCAAGAAAACATTTCACTTCTGGTTTTCCTTGTTTATTCTCATTTTCAGTCAGACGTGGCTGGTTACCTTTAATGCATCTGAAACCAAACTCCTATCCTTACATCATCAATGCTCTGATCCCCATCTGGCATCAATTGAGATGGATGGCTCTCGTCTGGGAGAGGCCCCGTGTTTTGACAAGCTTCTGGGTTTGATCTTTACTCCTGATCTGAAATGGAACACGTACATCAAGTCTGTTGCCAAGGTCACTGGAAAGATGGTGGGATCCTTCTACCGCTCCAGAAGATATCTCACTACTGATGCAATTCTCTATCTATATAAAAGCCAAATACGTCCAAGGATGGAATACTGCTGCCATATCTGGGCAGAAGCTGCTAAAAACAGCTTATCCTGCCTTGACAGAGTACAAAATAGACTTCGTGGCTTAGTGGGGGATGGCCTTTTCTCTATCCTGCAACCTCTCTCCCACAGAAGAGACGTTGCGAGCCTATCCTTGTTTTATCGTTATTTCTATGGCAGGTGCTCGTCTGAACTCCAATCTCTGGTCCCCCCTCACCAATCTTTCACGAAAAACACCCGTCTAGCTGAATCCACTATGAAAAATTTCCCCCACTCTTTATCTGTGCCTAAATCAAAACGTGGATTCCATGAACAAAGCTTCTTTCTTAGAACTGCACGCATGTGGAACTCTGTTCCGTCTGCCTGCTTCCCACCTGACTACAACTTGGATGTCTTCAAGCCCAACGTTAACAAATTCCTAATGAACCGCCCCCTTAAGTAAACACTTCATCAAATCTCCACACTAACGTAAAGTACTTGCAATAACCCTTATCCCTGAGTGGCTTCCCGGCCTTGCTAAGTGGTGACCACTGCATAAAAAAAAAAAAAAGATGTTTCTCTTAGGGATTAACAACACTTTCTCTCTAGTCCTTACATCATCTCCTAGTAAGCCCAGTGGAATGCTTCGATGACTGACAAAGTCAAACTCCTCTTGACAAAAACAATCCATATTCGTTTTATTTCCTTCATAAAATTAAGAATCATTTAAATTTTCTTTCTTTAAATTTTTATTGCAAACCTAAACAAGCACGCACTTTTCTTCAACAAAAATTTTGGCCGTGGAATCTCCTTTCCTCGACAGTGCTGGGACAAAGGTAGCAAGTAATATATATATAATGAAGATGAATAATATAAAATTTTAATTCTTGCAACAAGAAAAAAATGGCAGAGTTTGTCTGTTTTTTCTATGTTTTTAAGGTGATCTTCTGATGAGTAAGTGACTAAAAATGCAGCAAAGACATAATTTTGCTGACTTGTTAGTTACGATTAAAACAATATTGTAATGGTAACCTTTTGAAAAGCAAATAAATTACCAGCTGAGAAAACTTGATCTTCAGAATTTTGAGAACTATTATATTACGCTATATATGCTCTTGGATCCTAGAAAGACATTCATTGAGCTTGGACTTTTTAAAACTTTCTGGAAAAAAATTTTTTTTAACCTATTATGATTGGTATATACAAACCGATTAACGTTTCAAGTAAATGACCAACCTATAGTTGATGAAACATTTTATAGGGATAAATTAAAGTTGTCTTTAATATTTTATTTGTTTCTCATTTAGGATGAATCACACTTTTTGAAAAATTACAAAAGTGCCAGAACAAATGCTGCAATTCCACTTTTACAGGTAAGAATTTCTCTTTCTTTGACTATTCAACAATACAAATCTGGCCAATGAGATCTACGGATCTCAAAAGGCTGGAAGTGTTCAACCTATATTACTTCTGTTGAATTCTGCAGGTCTGCTGGCACCATTTTATCTCCAAAACTCAAATCAGGACGCAATGCAGGATCACCCTCCCCCCTCAACCAATCCCTTTTAAAAAGACACTCTGCTCATTCTGCTGCACTGTACCCCATGAGAGTTCATCCACAAAGCAATAGTTCCAGAACTCCTCCAAGGTTGGTTAGTGTAGATGGCTGGAAGGGACCAGCTGGATCTGACATCGAACCTTGCTCCAGTCAACAGCTGGTGACAGGATTGGCTATTTATCTTGGTGGCTGCAGACTATTGTGCATGGTTGTGCGAGACACTATGCATTCTATGGGAGAAGCCAGTTCAACCCATCCTGGGTGAATGTCATCTCAACTCAGATCAGGTTTACAACATTTTGATGTAACCTCCAATCTGCACAGAATTTTGAATGAAACACTTTATTTAATTCACGGGAGTAGCATGCTCTCGTTTCAAATATCTAAGACAGAGTAGAAGTCCTAAGTAATTGTATTTTGAGTGTTGTTTGCACTGAGGATTGAACCTTCAATCTTCAGAAGAGTATAAGTACTTTATTCGCTACGCCACGTGTCCATGCAGATATCTTGCAATATCATCTCGTTTTACATAACTCAACCAATCTCTTTTAAAGATAGCTGAAACCACTGTCATTAATTTTCTCCACTCTTTATCTGTGCCTAAATCAAGGCGTTGATTCCATGAACAAAGCTTCTTTCTTAGAACTGCACGCCTGTAGAACTCTGTTCCGTTTGCCTATTTCCCACCTGACTACAACTTGGATGTCTTCAAGTCCAACATAAATAAATTCCTGATGAACCGCCCCCTCCTTAAGTAAGACGCTTTATCAACTCTCCAATATTAACGAGTACTACGATACTATCCCATTGATTACTATACACGCAATAACCCTTATCCCCGAGTGGCTTGCGGGCCTTGATAAGTGGTGACCTCCATGTAAAAAAAAAAAGAAGAGGGAGACTCTGCTGGTTCAGCTGCACACTGTTCCTCAAGAAAGTTCATTTATAAAGCAATAGTTCCAGAACCACTCCAAGTTTAATGAAGATGCCCAGAGGCGGCATCCTTGTTTTATCGTTATTTCCATGGCAGGTGCTCGTCTGAACTCCAATCTCTGGTCCCCCCTCGCCAATCTTTCACGAAAAACACCCGTCTAGCTGAATCCACTGTGAAAAATTTCCCCTACTCTTTATCTGTGCCGAAATCGAAACGTGGATTCCATGAACTCTCTGCCACTTGCCTGTTTCCCACCTGACTACAACTTGGACGTCTTCAAGTCCAACATAAACAAACTCCTGACAAACCGCCCCCTTAAGTAAGACACTCTATCAAAACCCCCAATACTAATGATTACTACAATACTATCTCATTGATTACTGTACACACAATAACCCTTATCCCTGAGTAGCCTTCGGGCCTTGATAAGTGGTGACCCCCATGTAAAAAAAAAAAAAAAAAAAACAAGCTAGAAAAGTCCGCAAATGATATTGGTCCCCACATTAATGTAGATAAGACAGTTTTTGACTTTCAATGTGGAAGGAGAGATCCGGGCTCTGGTTGGAACAACACTGAAAGAAGTTGCTGAATTTACATATCTGAGCAGCAACATAGTTTCCACAGAGAGAGACATCAAAATTCGCACCTCAAAAGCATGGGCCACATTGGATGGGCTATGTTCAGTATGGACTTCAGGACTAACTAACAAACTGAAAAGGCAGTTCCTCAGGACAGTGGTAGAGTCTGTCCTTGTATATGGTGCTACAGCCTGGACACTTACTGAAAGATTAGAAAGAAAACTAGACGACACATACACCCGTATGCTACGAACAGTATTAAATATATCTTAGCAAAATCATCCCACAAAGCAGCAACTTTATGGCAACCTACCTGCCATATCTAATACCATCAGAGAGAGACGCCTATGATTTGCTGGTCATTGTCCCAGGAGCAAGCATGAATTAGTGAGTGATGTATTGCTATGGACTCCACGACACAGACGCACAAGCAAAGGACGACCTAGATCCACGTACATCCAGCAGATAGATAGCACACAACACCAACTGTTAATCAGAAGATCTGAGGCAGCTGATGGAAGACGGGACACTCTGGAGAGGAAGAGTTACATTGGTCCGGTAAAAAGCCCGTCATGATGATGATGATGATGATGACAACAACGACGACGTCTTGCAATATTTTTTATCTTTTTATATGGCTTGCTGCACTTTGCTATTTCTTTTTGCCAATAAAATTGATTGCTATACAAGTCATCACTTCCAGTCTCACTTTATTGTATATTGGTATGTAATTACTTTAAAATGAAATTGATTGATGATTTGGCTTTGATAAATTAGTTTGTTCAGAAATTAATTTCTAAAAGGCGTCCAACACATGCCAGCGTTTTAAATCCAAAAAGATTTTTCAAAATTTCTGTTTTTGCAAATTTTGTTAACAGGCTGCCTCTCGTGTTATACTGCTGTCGGGTACTCCTGCTTTATCACGGCCAATGGAACTTTACACCCAAATTGTGGCTATTGCACCACGTATAATTAGCTACTTAGATTTTGGAGTTCGATATTGCGATGGGAAAAAGGTGAGTGGTTTTATATATTAATAATATAATAATTGCAAATCTGGATTGCTGAAGAAAAAATAATACATATGTGAGTGCTTTTATATTATACAAACAAAAAAAAATATTGAATTTCAAGTAAAACATATGGTACCTGTGTAGTTGTCATGTCATAAATAGTAGCATATCCAAAAATTATGGAAAACGATAAAGTAGAAAAATAATTATTCATAAAAAACAGTTCTGATAAGAGTAAAAAGAGTTTGATAAATTTACATGCTGGGTCGAACATATTCGGTCACATGATATTAGCAAAAGGGGAAGTAACTCAGTTGAAAGACAGAATTTATTCAAAAAACAAAAATAAGCATAACATATAGACATAATTTGTGATTTTTTTTAGAAAATTACTTTTTTAACTGTTTGAATTTTTTTTATATATAAAAAAAATAAACTGATTAAGTTTGTGAAAAAATTGAAAACTTAATTACCTCCCCTGTTAACACTTCAATTCAAATCGGTAGATTTTGAAACCAAATCACTAGCTTTTACAAACGTATTTTTACGCAAAAAATTATTTTTCACCTTATCGTTTTCCATAATTTTTGAATATGTTACTATTTGTGACATGGCAATTACATAGGTACCATTTTTTTCTTTTAATTAAAATTCAATTTTCTTTTTCGTATTATAATATTGAAGCGCCTATATGTGTAAAATGATTGTCTTTTATCAGGGGAGATCACTGCCCGTTTACTTGTTATCAAGGTAAATAACTCCACGAGTACTTCCTGTTATTAGGAGCAGATAACTCTTTTACCTATACAGGATCAAAGAATAATTTTGCATAAATTACTGATGAGATCTTTTGAATATTCCCGTCCAAAAAATGGGTTATCGAAAGGAACTTTCTAAACCCCCTCCTCTCTCTAGATTTACCTGTCTCTGTCCTTTCCAACTCAAGACTCATCTTTAAAATGATGAGCTTTACATGTTTTCGGGTATGCTGAAAACGAATATCACAGTAATTTTTTGTTTCAGCATCAAAAAAAAATTTCCAAAAATATTCATTTCAAAGAAAGATTAAATACAAAGTTTATTTATATAAAAATAAATTAAAAACATATTTCAATAAAACAATTTTTGAACTTGATATAAATAATATTTCTTTTTAGTTTAAATTACATTGGTTTGAATACAACAATATTTTAAATGACTATAGTCACATATTTTTTCCTTTTGTAACCCGTTTTTTAGATTGGAATATTCATCGGTCACATGAGAGAATCGGTATTTTTTTTTCTTGATGATAGTTACAAAGCGGTGTTCAATTTAATACAACAATTGAAAACTGATACCCAGCGATAAACATCATAAAAATTTTTTTTTTTTGATTTGAAAAGATAAGTCTGTAATCGATGAGATTAACCAAAAAAAAATTGAAAATTGTGGAATTTAGAGGGGGGGGGCAGTCTCATAGACGTTTGCTTAAAAACGTTAGCAATCCTGTTTTTGTATTGACCGCTACAAGTATTGAACACAATTAAAAAATTTTCTTTATTTCCTTTTTTTTTCTCTTCTTTCTTTTCCACCATCTGATGATAGCTCAAATAGTAATGACTAAAACTGGAGTGTTAAATGTTTTGGTTTCGATACTAGCTGATGGCACCTAAGTATTTTTCTTTTCTACTTTTGAAATACTTACAATGTATTGGGTACAATATAATAATCAACAGAGAAATGGCTTTATAATAATAAATGCCAAATTTCCATGAATTAAAATATCAAAAACGTTTCGACATGCACACTCAATTTGAAAATTTTTTAATTAAATGTTCAAAGAAAGAATTTTTGCAACATTTTTGAATGAATTTTTTTGTTTTCTCTTTTGTTTCCTGAACTGTGAATCCAGAATGCCTGGGGCTGGGATTTTTCCGGATCATCCAACATGGCTGAACTGCAAATCCTCATGGAAGAACGAATTATGATTAGGTTCTTATGAATTTTTATTGAAGATAATCTAATAAGCATAAAAGTTGATCCATTTCACCTAAACACGAGCCCAGTCTAAAAATACCAAACCATCAGTAATAATTTGGAATCTATTTTATTGTAATATCTTTCTTTTTTTTTTTATTACATTTTCACCCCAAACAAGGCAAATTGCCACTTTGGTGTAGGGGGCTACTATCAGGGGCAACAACTACTGGGGTACTATGTAGGGATTTGGGCAGCAAGATGTCAGTTCACGTTACACTTGAACTTCTGCACGTCAGTACTGTTGGGGAAGCAGGGACCTGGAATGGAATTCCAGAGTCTAGCGGTTCTGGGGAAGAAACTATTGGAGTAAAAAGATCTTTTACATCTAGGGATCTCTACAGTGTGGGGGTGGGATTTAGCAGCCTGTCGGGTTTGTCGAGGGTGCTCACGTCATGGGGGCACAAGTGATTGCAGTTCGTCAGAGCATTCACCACTAAAATACTTGTAGAAAAGGCAGAGGGATGCAACATTTCGTCGATGGGACAGAGGCTGAAGCTTAGATGCCAGTTCAGGGCCTATCAGGTTTGTGAACCTTGTCAAGGAGCGAGAGACTAGTAGCAGATGCACCAGCCCAGATGTGGCAGCAATACTCCATACATGGGCGAATGGTGGCTTTATAGAGGTACAGGATACTTTCAGGTGTCAGTAGTTTTCTAGCATGGTCTGTATATCTATAAAAGTGAGAATGTGTGTATGTGTGAGGACACTTCTTAACCGATATATTCCACAAATTTTTTATCTACAGACTTGAAATTTGGTATATAAGGTATTCAGACATGTGGAAAACTTTTTAATTGGTCTTCATCTGAAAGCAGTTGTTAAAGGGTCAAAATTGAAAAATTGATTCTTGGTGGTCATTGGATTTTTATCTGCTTGTCAACTGTTTCAGGAATGCACATGTGCGGCCGTGAAACATGAGAGCTTCTTTATGGTAAGAATAAGTACGTTTGAAAGCACTTTTTAAAGATCGTATTGTTGAATAGTACGGGTTCATATTTAAAGAGATGACGGAGAGTTCATCTTGTGACACATATATAACGGGACTCCTGTACATTAGACATAACGATAGTGATGATGAGGGAGAGAAGCATTTATATATCAGTTCTTATAACACATCTTGGAGAAGGGGAGACAATTCTTGTGATAAAGGAGATGGGATACATAACTTGGAAGGGGGTACACAATGTTCATTATAATTGATGATAAAACACAATTACCTTTCGTCCATGATGAAGGATGTGACACAAGACAACAGTTACAATATAATGATGACTTCTTTATTCATCTGACCGACCGGTCGATGACGTCAGGAATTCAAATTTGGATCTACATAGTCTAAATGTTTTCCCTTCGCTTCTAAGAGATCAACTGACCAACTCTCTTGCTGACTGACTAAAATCCGAACCCATAATATGGAGAAATGTCCTTTGTCTATGACGTCAGAAGTGTGTTTTCAAACGTGACTAATTTCACGTGGCTTTACATACGTTTGTCCAACACACTTTTTACAAACAAAAGAATCCTCAATTCTAGCCTAACCTATTTTAAACAATATAATTTAATTTGCATTGTTCATTCTTTTACTGACATATTTAATATTCAGATTTCTAAAAGAATTAACAATAGACTTCATTTCTAACATTCCATTTCTTAATTTTCCCTGCAGGGTTCGATTCTAGCCTTATCCTAATCTCATGTTTACTTATCTAATATTCTTCTTATTTACATGGAAAGGGGACAGCCCTTCCCTGTAACAGTATCAAGCTAGCCTAATGGTTATCATACTTGACTTACTATATTTAGATTTTGTTTTCGATCTTAACGCGAGTATTTTTTTTTTAAATTACAAGAAATGAACTGTTTAGAAAAAACATAATACTCACATGTCTCAGTTTCTTTCCGAATTAAAATATGATATTTATGCATATATTACGACTAGGCATCACCGGGCGGCCTGCTAGTTCAGTAATATTTCTGAAAATATTGAATAATAATGAGTTTGACAAGACTCATCTGAAGAAGGTTGAAAACTGACCAAAACATTGTGACAAAAATATTCAAGAAAGGAAAAATAGTTCAAATAATCTGAATGATTTAAATAATAACTCAAAAAAAAAAAATCTAAAATAATTTTTGAAAATTTGTCTTATTTCGATTATTTCAACTACTTTTCACATCTGAATTCTTATTTTCACATCGTTTAGTTGATTGCAACAGAAAAATGTATGCACATATGTAGCCAATAATGTTTGTGTAAATAAATATACTGTAATCATTACGCTCTGTTTGTCATTGAGCACTTTTTGATTAACACTGGAGTTTTCAGCAGATTTATATCTAGGATATAACAATGCTACAATCACATTACATGTGTACATATATATGTTTATTGAATAATCTTTCACCTTTTTTTATACGAATCCTTTAATTTATGAAGCTCAATGTAACTACAGAGCATATATATATATATATATATATACAGGGTGACCCAAAAAAAGCAAAAGCTAAATGGAGGCCATCTAGAACATATGCTGTAGAATGGAGAAAAAAAGGCCAAAGACCCTGATTTGATGTTTTGAATATAATAAACTAGTTATGACCAAAGTTTCATTTCATTCCAACAAAACACTAAGAAACGAAGCCTAATTAGAGTTGGGGCCCGTTTTTTTTGGTCACCCTATATATATATATATATATATATATATATATATATATATATATGGTGTAACAAATTGAAAAATAATTGCAACTTCTCTTTCAATTTGGGATTTTGTAATCATTTCCATATTCCTTAATTTGCTTTTAAAGTTAATGAGTTCTTTTTCTTTTGATAGTGGAATGAATTCGAAAGTTGACATAATAATTACATGAATGATTCTGCACTACGAAACAGGTGCTGTCAAAAATTGAACATTTTAACATGCTTAAAGAAATAAATGCTAAGATGAACAACATCTTCAAATATCGAATATAGACGTACTTAAAGAAATAAACGGTAAGATGGTTAACATCCTGAAACCTGGAATATAGACTTTTGTCATATATATATATATATATATATATATATATATATATATATATATATATATATATATATATATATATATATGTTCATAATTCAAAATGGCGTAATCAAAACATATTATAAGGTATTTACAGCTTCTCTTCCATTTTTCGGATTTTAATCATGTCAAAACGCACTTTATTTACTGTTGACGGATTGATTGTTACTGTTTCTTCTGATGAGTTAAGGGCAAAATAGATTCATTGATTGATATAATAATTAAGTGATTGATTTTGTGCTATGAAACATACTATCAAGAATTGTAAATGCCAACTGAATTAAAGGAATAAATTATAAGATGGCCAACATCATGAACTTTGGAATATAGTCTTTTGTCATTTATTCACTATATTGCTCTGTAATTACATTGAGCTTCTTAAATAAGGATTGGTATATATTATAAGGAAATTAATTATAAAATGGCAACATTGGGTAGGTGCAACAAGTGTGTGTGCGTGTGTGTGTGTGTGTGTGTATATATATATATATATATATATATATATATATATATATATATGTATACAGGTCATGTCATATGCTAGTGGTACCATGTAACCCAGTACTACCTGCCTCATGGTCGGGTCACCGGTGACTAAACTGGTTCCCCCACCCGACTTGTTTGGTGTGGAGGGTGGCTAGTCTCCCCGAAGGATTAAAAACAAGACCTTCCAAAGGGCGAATGAACCTTTTTCAGAGTCAACGGCCAACTAGCACCGTGCATATTTGTGTGTATATATATATATATATATATATATATATATGTGTGTTGGGGTGAGGAGGATGGCTAGTCTCCCTGAAGGATTAAAAACAAGACCTTTCAATGGGGGATGAACCCTTTTTCTTGGTCAACGACCAACTAGCATCATGTATATTTGTGTGTGTGTATATGTGTGTTGGGGTGGAGAGGGCTCCCGTAAGCCGTGGTGAAGGCAACCTTTGTAGGAGAAGCAAATCTCTGATATAAAAACCATAAAGCGAGTGACCAGTACCTACATTAAGATGGTCTGCAGTTTAATTTGTTGCTAGCTATCTTGCTCTTGCTTGTTGCTGGATATCAGTATTTTGAACCAAAAGAGAGACTTAGCTGTCGTACAAAGTTAAGACTCTGTAACATCATCTTTGTATAGATACTCCCTCAGGCATTTGGGCTCATGGACTTTAAGTGTATGAGGGAGTGGCACTCGTCTGACAAGACGTTGCAATCATCATCATCATCATATATATATATATACATACATACATATATAATTCCAGGTTAATATTTTTCAGAGATAAAGCAACCAATGAAGTTTTTGCGAGGCTAATACAATAGTGCTCAATATCGAAGTAGGGCAAGATATACTTTTTATTTGTTTTACATAAGCAGTAATATGTTTTGTATTAGGAATATCTCCTGAAGATGTCTCTAGTTACTTGTAACTAGCTGACCGAAACATGCTCATGAATGTGTAGCAACATATTAATGTTTATGTAAAACAAATAAAAATACATATACATAGTATAATATAAGTAGTAATATATGTCGCAAGAGAGTCGCAAACCTGATAGGCCCTGAACTGGCATCTAAGCTTCAGCCTCTGTCCCATCGACGAAATGTTGCATCCCTCTGCCTTTTCTACAAGTATTTTAGTGGTGAATGCTCTGACGAACTGCAATCACTTGTGCCCCCACGACGTGAGCACCCTCGACAAACCCGACAGGCTGCTAAATCCCACCCCCACACACTGTAGAGATCCCTAGATGTAAAAGATCTTTTTACTCCAATAGTTTCTTCCCCAGAACCACTAGACTCTGGAATTCCATTCCAGGTCCCTGCTTCCCCAACAGTACTGACGTGCAGAAGTTCAAGTGTAACGTGAACCGACACCTTGCTGCCCAAATCCCTACATAGTACCCCAGTAGTTGTTGCCCCTGATAGTAGCCCCCTACACCAAAGTGGCAATTTGCCTTGTTTGGGGTGAAAATGTAATTAAAAAAAACAAAAAGATGTAGTTTGCTTGAAGCATTGCATAGTATGTAGTTAAATAGAATTGTAGACGGCGGTAACATGGAGAGGTAACGGAAAGACACAAGCTGAAGCAGATGAGAAAGTTTTATTAATACAACTTACAAATACATGTGTACATATTTACATATTTCTTTTGCACCATGATTACCTGGGAAAGTCGGTCTGGTGGTATATACCAGGTGACCACTGTGCAAATATAAATATAATGTGTATAAGAAATATATAAATATGTACACATGTATTTGTAAGTTGTATTAATAAAACTTTCTCACCTGCTTCAGCTTGTGTCTTTCCGTTACCTCTGCATTGTACTGCCTTCTACAATTCTATTTAACTATAGTATAATAACTTTCTACAATTCTATTTAACTATAGTATAATAACTTTCTACAATTCTCTTTAACTATAGTATAATAACTTTCTACAATTCTCTTTAACTATTGTATAATAACTTTCTACAATTCTATTTAACTATAGTATAATAACTTTCTACAATTCTCTTTAACTATAGTATAATAACTTTCAAAATTCCCAAAAATATATAAACATAAAACAATTTCTTTTTTCCATTTGTTTAATATTTATTTTTTAAACTGTTTTTCTTACAATTTCTGACCAAATATCAAAAATTGTTGTTCATCTAATGCATCAACCAGCAAATTCTAGCTTTGCTACAAATATAATTTGCTAATTTCTTACTGTCCTCTGATGAGAAGAATAGAAAGAGTGGAATTCTTTAAAACTCTGCGGAATAAGGACTTTGAAAATGGTTTTTGGAGTATTCTGTCGATTAATAAATTTAATTGTAAATTTTCATTTACAGTTTGAAATTCTTGTATTTTCCACTATGATAAGCCCTATTTACTATTGTATCTCTATTGATCTTTTTTTTATTTGGTTTGGATTAATTCATTAATATATAAACATTAATAGTTATATTACATTGAAGTTTACTTCTGATTATATCGGGTAAACATTTCTTTTCCACTGTATTGATAGTTTTATGTGTATATATATATATATATATATATATGTGTGTGTACATAAAACTATCGATACAGATAGATTTCTGAAAATTTTCAAACGATATAATGCTTGAAATTGTCGAACTGGACATTGAAACAATTGTAACATAAAATGAAATACACTTTTTGTTGCCATCAACACCTTGTCTTGAAGTCTTGATTTTGCACACACAGTATATTAATGCTCAATTATGAAATGTGATAATTTTGTAGCTTAATCCTTAAGGCAACCATTTTTGGCTTAAAACCTATGGTATATGAAAATTTACTGAATTACACGAACTCAGTATATATATATATACAGAATTGAAAATAATAAATTATATATAATTATTTTCAATTCTATATTAGTTTTATTTAGAATGTTATTGTTGCCCAACGTATGTGCTGCTTCTTTGATATAATTTAATTTTTACCATTCTTCCCAAATATCAATCCTTATCTCAGAAATTCCGAGACATGATATCTGTGTTAATTTTTTTCTTTGTTTTTTTTATTTTAATGCTTTTTAGCTTTTTATCCTTTTTTTTATTTCTTGACGATTTAACAGGCGATTGAAAAAAGATGTCATATCTGAGTTGCCTTCAAAAACCCGTCAAATGGTTTTATTAAATCCAACTTCCATCAAAATCGATAAAGAAATGAAACATGCGTCCTCGCGACTTGAAAAAGCACGATCAAAAGTAAGGATTTATTTGTTTTTAATTTTTTGTTTTCTTTCAATTTTTTTTCTTTCAATTTTTTTTTTCTTTCAATTTTTTTTTTTACTTGAAAAAACATGATCAAAAGTAAAAATTTTCTTTCCTTTCAAATTTATTTTTTTTACTTTTAAAAGCATAATCAAAAGTAAGATTTTTTCTTTGCTTTTTTTTTTTCAAATTTAAAAAAGAAAATTGTGTTGCAATCAATTTGAAACAAGTTCACGTTATGCAGAAGATTATGCTTGAAGATGAATATGTGTGCATATGTGTAGCATGTGAATGACAGTATTTGAAGAAATGAGCATTACTCACAGTCGACGAGGTGTAGACATTTATTTACAAAGAGACAACACATAACAATGCTATAAATTATAGTTTGGATCCAATATAACATGATATACATCACAACCATCATAGTAATATATCTCTTACCATAATTTACTCGGCTTCTAAGTCATCCTTTTTGTTGATGCCTACCAGCATCTATCTTGTCCCATTTTCACATCTTCCCACATAACGAAAATAAAACAGAAATTTTTATTTGCTATCATTAACATATCATAACTATTCATGCTTTGCAGAAGATTATACCCGAAGACAAATAGCCTGGTTTGCTTAGTAATTTTCTTTTTTTTTGCGTGTGTATGTGTGTAGTTTTTTTTTCGTGTGTATGTGTGTAGTTTTTTTGTTTTTTTCGTGTGTATGTGTGTAGTTTTTTTTTTGCATGTCAAATTAGTCAAAGTGCAACATAGATTGTGTTATAATTTCACTTTTTTTTTTTGTTTTCTGCAGGATCGACATTCACTTTTGTTGCAGTATTTCTCTGAAACGGCTTCTGCCAAAGTTCAATCAGTTCGGTAAGTTGAACATCTCCCTTTTTTTTTTTTAATTTGTAAAATAAAAATTTTGAAAACGGTTAATATTGTTTTACAGAGATTGATTATATTAGCCTTGTTTGAAGTGTCTGTATTTATGTGCCTCTCACAAGGGCAATATTAAACGTAAGGGTGGTTTTTATTGTGTGGTTTGGTGCTTATTCAGATCGGCACTTTATAACGGTAAACAAAAATGAAGAAAAACGGTTATATTTTATATTCTTCCTACTTGTCATTAAATTATCATCTCATTAGCCTCTTCCCGCTTTTCACCAAAATATTTGAGTCCATAATTAACCAAACTCTAGTTCATCGCCTTGCAGCTGCTAAACTTCTGACTAACCAACAATATGGATTCAAACAAGCCTATTCTACAGCAGATATCCTAACTGTAATCTCTGAACGTATATACCATCACTGGACAAAGTAGGAGAGGGTAGAGCAATAGCTCTTGATATATCTAAGGCTTTTTACAGGTTATGGTACGATGGTTTTCTCAGGAAAATCAGATCATCTGGTGTCATTGGACGAATACTTAACATAATTAAATCTTTCTTAAATAAGAAAATAATATAGGTTGTCCTTGACGGTCATACATCTAAACAATATGATATAAATGCGGGAGTACCTTGGGGGTCTATCCTTGGGTCTTTATTATTCCTAACATTCATAAATGATCTCCCTGATAAAATCTTTCTTAGTAAGCATGTAAGGAAACAGGTTAGTAGTTAAAAGAGTTTCTGTGTAAATTATAAGTTGAAAGAGAGAAGAGTTCATGTGTGTATGTTGAAGTTATGGTGCATAGCCATCATGGCTTATTTGTCTCTTAGAAGTTGGTAGTAGAAGCATGTATCACAATAGATTAGAAACAGTACTGTAGGATGAGTTTCTGTGTTTACCGCATGGGGAGATAGCCATGTTGGCTTGTTTGTATTCATAGTAGCCCGGGGCTAAAGGGCCCGGGTGAAGTCGCATTCCAACAGAGGGGTGTACCATCAGCAAAAATCAAAAAGAAAGAAAGAGAGTGTGTTGCCAGTTTAAGATTTTATAAACTCAGTCATGTGACTGAGTGCTGGCTTCTGATTGGACGTGCCGGGAAGGAAGTGTATTTCAAAATCTTCAGCTGCGAGAATTTGTTGCAAATCCATCTGCTACAAATATTTATAATTTTGAATATGAGTTAGTTACATCTTTCGAAAGCCATATTTTTGCAAGGTTAAATTTGAAAACTTTAGAAAACCAAATAATATTCTATAATTTTTTATTAAATAAAAAAAAAATCATCATTTTATTTATTTATTTATTTTTTCACTTGGGGGCATCCATCCTAATTATAGATTAACTCCTACTCAATTTTTGCATGCACCACATTTATTTCACATTTTTGTTGTGATCTTTTAAATGGTCGAGTATATAAGTATCGGTTACTATCCAGAATTTCCACATATTAAATTTTTTTTTTTTTAATAAAGAAAAATCTGTATGATGTATGTACCCGTGCCAAAATATTGTTTTCCAAAAATGTATGTGAATTGATCAAGTAGTTTTATTTTTAAATAAGAAAATCAAATTTTATGCGTAACTGAAGAGCGACCATCCTGTCTACTATTTGAAAAAAATGGTGCTTTTTAAGATACAGCCAACAGGTTGATTTTTTTCAAATGTGCCATTTTAAGCAAAAGCAATATTCTGTACTTAATTGTCATGTCGAAAATAGTAATATATCCAAAAAATTACGAAAATTCATCAAGTAGAAAGTTATTTATAGTTAAAAGTAATTTTTACAGAAAATTGGATAAAATCACATTTTTCTTAGACGTTATAAAGTAGACAGTGAGAGTCTGCACACAGGGGACATAACTCTGAAGTGAATATTTTAGATTACTTGTGTCATGACCACAATGGCGATAGACGTTTTTATACTAAAAACACAATAGCAGTTGTTCTATTTGATGGATTTTCATAATTTTGGGATATGTTACTATTTTCGGCACTACAATTAAGTACATAATATTGTTTTTGTGTAAAACGATATATTTATAAAAAAATCGATTTGTTGACTGCATCTTAACAAACACCAAAAACAACAATCTGAAAAGATGGAACTCCAATCTGTGGTTTCCCCTTGCCAAACTTTCATAAAAGAACATTCGACTAGCGACAACTCCTATAAACGATTTCCCTTACTCCCTATCTGTGCTTAAATCTAAACATAGATTTCATAAACAAAGCTTATTTCCCAGAACTGTCCATTTGCGGAACACTGTTCCGCTGTCTTACTTCCCAGTTAAATACAACATAGTAACCTTTAAATCCAATGTAAACAAGTTCTTGTCGGGCCGTCCTCATAAATAATCAAATTTTACCCAATTTCCACTATCAACAATTACAACACTACAAACTTACATTCATTAATCCTTATCCTCAAGTGGCTTTCGGGCCTTGATAAGTAGTGACTCCCAAGTAATAAAAAACAAAACAAAGGGAGATAATTCAATAAGTCAAACTTTATTAGATTCATGCTGTAATGCCTATGAATTTCCATTAATCACTTAAAAAATTATTTTATTTATGAAAATAAAACTACTTGATCAATTTACGTGATTTTTGGAATATGATATTTTCAGTTTGTCATGGGTATGTACATTATACAGATTTTTCTTTATTTTTGTTTTTTAATATAAGGGAGAATTATGGACAAGAACCAATGTTACTTGTAAATTTGATATTTGAATTCCAGATTTAAATTATTTTTATTTTTTATTTTCAGGGATTACGTGATCGACTTGATTGAAGCGGATCACAAATTCTTACTGTTTGCTCATCACCAAGTAGTCATGGATGCTATTGAAGATGTCATTAAAAACAAGGTACACAGAGAGATATGATTTTAGGAATGTGCTTTCAGAATTTTTTTTTTTTTTTACATGTTTTTCTTCCTTTGTTGCAATTGTAATCACTCATCAAGACCAAAATAATAAAAGTTAAGAAAATCATCTGAGCTTCAATCTATGCCCCCCCCCTCACCAAACATTCACAAGAAATACTCATCTAGCTGAAAACACTATAAATAATTTCCTCCACTCTTTATCTGTGCCTAAACCTAAACGTAGATTCCATGAACAAAGCTTCTTTCTTAGAACTGCACGCCTATGGAATTGTCTTCCGTTTTCCTGCTTTCCAGCTGACTACAATATGGTTGTGTTCAAGTCTAACGTAAACAAGTTCTTGATGAGCCGTCATCTTTAATTAATCCAATTTACCAAATTTACACTTCTAACGATTACAATGATATTGTCCTTTTGACCAATGTACATTCTTTAACCCTTATCCTCGAGTGGCCTCTGGGCCTTGATAAGTGGTGATTCCCTTGTAAACTTGTAAAAAAAAAAAAAAAAAGATCGTCGATTGGATGACGGAACAGTACTATAAAAGGATTGAGAACGATGTTCCTATTTATTTTGCCTCCCCACGAGGGTAGAGTTAGACACCACGGTCGTTTTTAATGTGAAGGAACAAAAATAAAAATTGTCTCAGTAATGAAGGATTTCTCATCCACTAATCAAGAACAAAAATTTAAGTGCAGTATCAGAACGGATACTACACTTTGATCTTGGCTCACTCCCCCCCCTCCCCCCCCCAAAAAAAAAGTTAAGATCATCGATTGGATGATAAAACAATGACTATTTTAATTTTTTTTTTTTTTCTTTTTTCTTCAAATTTCACCCCAAACAAGGCACAGTGCCACTTTGTAGTAGGGGGCTACTATCGGGGATATAAGTTACAGGAATATTATGAAGAGAGATTATGAAGAGAGATGAGTAGCAAGATGTCTATTCACATTACAATTAAACTTCTGCATGTCAGTACAGTTGGGAAAGCAGAATCCCGGAAGGGAGTTCCAGAGTCTAGCAGTTCTTGGGAAGAAACTATTGGAGTATAAGGCTTTCTTACACCTAGGGATCTCTACTGTGTAGGGGTGGCATTTAGCTGCTTGTTGGGTTTGCCGGAGGTATTTACGTCAAGGGGGTACAAGTGCTTGTAGTTCATCAGAGCATTTGTTGATTACGAGCTAGAGCGAACGTTGAAAAATTGGGTTCCACGTCGATTAGGCGGTGGATTTGGTGGCAAGAAAGAGTCTGGACAGTTGCGGTTTGGTGGGAGAGACCGGCCTTTTAAGAAGCCGATTCTTGTTGACTCGGGTGATGGTGATAATTGCAAGAAAAGAAATCCTAAAGGATCGTCTTACCAAAATAAAGATTTCCAGAGAAAAAACAGAACCACTTTCCAACGAGGCGGAAGCTCCTCACGGTATCCCTCATCCGATTATAGAAACCGCAGAGAGCAATTTCCAAGCAGAGAGAAAGGTTTTTATTGGATATTACACATCCACTGAACGTGAAGAGTCAACAAACAGAGCGGATGAGCACGAACAGAATGTGAAAAGTTGGAATCAACATTAATTAGGCAGTGCATATGGGGGAGATGATGCATGTTACAGGGGGCAATTCAGAAGATGAGGGTGAAAAGAAAAATAAATGTGTTGTGTAGACTGGTGATCTTTTAAACCAACGCATTTCAGGTGAAAACATTAGTACTTATGTTTTATGCTGAAATCAAAACCTAGAGTCCATGAACAAAGTTTCTTCCTTAGAAGTGCACGCCTGTGGAACTCTCTGCCATTTGCCTGTTTCCCACCTGACTACAACTTGGATGTCTTCAAGTCCAACATAAACAAGTTCCTGATAAACCGCCCCCATAAGTAAGACACTTTATCAAATCTCCATTACTAACGATTACTACGATATTGCCCCATTGATTACTGTATATGCAATAACCCTTATCCCCGAGTGGCCTCCGGGCCTTGATAAGTGGTGACTACCACGTAAAAAAAAAAAAAATCATCATAAAAATACTTGTAGAACAGGCAGAGGGATGCCACGTTTCATCGATGGGACAGAGGCTGAAGCTTAGATGACAGTTCAAGACCTATTAGGTTGGTGACTCTCTTTTGAACCCTGTCCAGGAGTGAGAGACTAGTAGCAGATGCACCAACCTACTCCAAATATGACAACAGTACATACGTGGGCAAATGGTGGCCTTATAGAGGTACAGGATACTTTCAAGCGTAAATAACTTTCTAGCACAGTAGAGAGAGCCCACCTTCTTTGCAGTAGTTTGCAATTTGAAACATACACTTGATCAATCTTTATTGTGACTATCCATTTTCTCTTAGCATTACATACTGCAAAATGTGTGTCTAAAAATAATGTTAGAAACAGTATTTTTCCATATCAGGTTAAAGTAGTGGAAAATTCTATTAGAAGTTAATAGACTACAATCATGACGACATGGCAGGATATGATGTAATAATTTGAAACTTGACCAATTTTATACCAGCTTAACAATTTCTGTCAGGATTAGTCTCCTTGCTGCTTCGTTTGTGAAGAAATTTGTGTAGTAATTCTAGCCAAAGATCTGCCTTCAACAATCAGCCAGACAGGTACTGGAACCACTTGAGAACACGCACACCCTTCTATATATATATATAAAAGCGAAAATGTATGTTCGCTTTTTCTGTATGTCCAAGAAAGGCTTTTTTCAGAGAAGCAGTCAGTCGGCTTGCAACTTCTTAAAACTTTTTATATCACATATAAATTGTAATATCTCCGAGTTAACAACGGAGCTTGCCTGTCTATTTAATTTGCTCGACTTCGGGAAGATAAATATTCAACAGTTTTTGCTCGCCGCGTGTGGATTAGTCTTTTTCCTATAATAAAAGCGACACCTATTCTGGTGGTATTTTTCCGGTGGCGATCGCTGGAAATGTCCGAAAGCAATCAGCTTTCATCAATGTGGAAATATATCAAACAATTGCTATTCAAATTGGACAAGGGGAGCTGGTCCCCCCCCCTCCCCAACACACATCTTGGGAAAATAAAAGCCCCGCAGTCAAAGTTGACCTCATTAAAACGTGCACCCCAAAAAAGTGTTATCGCAGTAAATGAAATACTACCCCGCAGTCAAAGTTGACCTCATTAAGTCATTAAAACGTGCACCTGCCAAATCTAAGTAATTAAATAAATTCAAACGTGTTTCCGTTTGTATGTTGCGGTGGCCCAATGGTTAACATTGCATGTTTTTTTTTCACACTTTGCCTCAAGGGTTCGTGTTCGATCTTCATACTCACCTACCAAAACTTTTTTTTTTTATTTTAACCCCTGCTAGTCTTATATAAAGGATTTTTCATTTATCAATTTAAGAGCAATAATTTATTGTCAGTATGCGCTACTGTACCAACTAAAGACTTACCTTTAAAAAGCTGATTTTTAGGGGTTTCGGGTTTGTATTCTGTCCTTTTTTCACTGGTTGCCATGTTTGTTTTTATGTGCACATTAAATTTTTTGTACTATGATTGTTGGAAAGAAGTTGAGCTATATATTTCGCACTGATTCCTCTGAGGTAGCCAGCTGACATTTTGTCGACAATGGATCTTATTGTTTTTTTTTGCTTTTTGTTTTTTTTAGTTTTTCTGATTTCTGCATTTGGTGAATTTTGACCTGATATTCTTACATTATCACATGTCCAGGTATTACTAATTGCTGGTTCCATCATTAATAAGTGATATACTTTCAAGGAAGGGTGCAAGATTCTGAAATACTCCTGAGTTTGACAAAATATACTTGAATATAGTTAGAAGTTACATTGACTGAAACATTGAGAAAATAACCCTCAAGATGAGAACAGTAGTCTGTAATTAATGTTCCTTCCATAGGCTGCTGTGGATTCTTGGACAAGTTCATGAGATTCTTTGTGTTCTCCAAGAAGGTTAAGTCTGATGGAACTAGCTTTAGATCACAGCATGTGTTTAGGTATGTGTAGGTGATTGGTCATTCCCACAGGCACCTGATGAAAGTCAGAGATTACATCGGCCAAAAAATTATCAATAAAAGCAACCAGTGTTGATAAATAATCAATTGTTAACTATTCTGCAATTTCCCCAAATTGATTAACTTTCAACTAAAAATTCCTGCGATTAAATTCAACACACTGTTGTCAACGCTCGCTATACCAAATTTGCTACACTACTGTCAAAGCTTGCTACTCCAAAATCTGAATCAACCCATTCTCTGAAAATTAGGCTGTTTATTCAAACCGGAAGCATCTCATTTGCATATGAGGTGACAAGATCACCAGCATTAGCCATTTTTCTTTTCTTTATTCTGTTTGTCTACCACTGACCACTACAAGCTGCACAAAATCAGGTTTGTACCAATTTTTAAGGCTTTTAATCACAATTGGAATAAAAATAGTATAATGAAAATGTAATTGAAACATTTATTAAAGTGCAAACTTGAAATGGTTCGTCTCAAGAAAAATTGCGTAACCAAGGTACTTAAGATTTTGAAGTGTTCATGTGTAAAAATGTTTGACAACCACTTTTTACGTATTGTTTGAATTACTGGAGGTTGATGGTTCGATCCTTGTTACATCATCTAGTTTTGGTATTTAAGATGCTGCAGACTCCGAGGTTGGTAAGATGAGGCAGCATCTCATGCCAGCTCTCCGTGAACACTTGTCTTTAAAATTGGTATGAATGATGTTGCAAGCAGTCAAGTCAATTTATATGCATTCAAGCTAGGCCTTCCTTAGTCTTCAACTCACACTCATACCTGGCATTTCCATGCATTGAGTTGATGCAGGAGACGATGGTCAAGCCATCTGAAATGCGTAGCACATATGGCCTTCAAAATCCCACCAATACTCCTGCACCAGAGGGAGATTTTTGCAAACATTACAAGAAACTATTTCACTGCTAATTTCAATCAAACTGAAGAAAGGCTGCTTTCTCAATTATAATCCCTAAACCATGGAATAGATTTTCAAGTGAGATAATAAATACACAAACATAACAATTCAACGTGACTTAGGATTAGTGGTTCTGTGTAAATTTCTACCACTATTTTCCGTACATACTAATTGAAACATCATTGTTTTATTCTTTTTTGCCAAATAAAATAAATTTATGTGTATTATTTGGATTCTTCTGACCCTTGCGCAGTGGTAAGAGTACTTGGAAAAATCAATTCTAAAAGTGATATTCTCCTGAAGGTTGAAGGTTCAATTCTCGGTGTGGGCGATTGAAAAATATAATTGTGAATTACTTAGGAACTCTATCCAGTCATGGCTGATGGAATGAGAACATGCTACATCTGTGAAGTAAATAAAGGATTCTGCTCGGAATTCCGTACAAATTCCCAGAGTTCGACAGAAACGTTCCAGAGTTCTACAAGATACATCTGAAAAAGGTCAAAGGTTACATCAATTGAAACATTGTGAAAATCGTACTCAAGATGAGAACAGTAGTCCGAAGAATCCAAATAATACGAATAATTAATCCTTATCTCAAAAATTCAGAAACATAAATTCTGTGCAGCTTTCTTCAAGTTGGTTGCTGCACTTCTACTTGATTGTCTCGCGGTCATTATGCTGAAGCCACTGCAAATTAAAAATACTTGGGGAGGGCCTGTGTGTCACTGCCATGCAAGATGACAAAGTGAACACATGCCTGAAAGACCCCAGATTATTGGTTCCTGGCAAAGGAGGGATTAGACCTACTAATTGACTCCCTTTAGTTTGTTCACACTTTTCTCCATAACCATGCCTTGGATTTTTTTTTGAAATTTTGCACAAACATTAGTCATGGTGAAAGCAAATTTTTCACTCATGGAAAGGGATCACACATGTTCAGCTTGTTATACAGGCAATTATAACTAAGAATATATTGTACTTGCAATAACCCTTATCCCTGAGTGGCTTCCGGGCCTTGATAAGTGGTGATCTCTGTGTAAAAAAAAAATAAATAAATAAATAAATAACAAAATTAAAACGCTTACTCGCTCATGTTTGATGCAATAAATAAATGACTCAGTTTGAAATTATAGATATGTCCTTGAGTTTGATAATTAGGTTCTCAAATTCAAAAAGATTTGCCTAAAACAGGTTGGATATTACATCCGCTGAAATGTTGCAAAAATATCAACCAAAATGCGAACAGTAATTTGAGTAATACAAAAATTTAAGTAACATAAAAATTTGAGTAACACAAAAATTTGAATAACACAAAAATTTGAGTAACACAAAAATTTGAGTAATACAAAAAATTGAGTAATACAAAAATTTGAGTAACACAAAAATTTGAGTAACACAAAAATTTGAGTAACAAAAAATTTGAGTAATACAAAAAATTGAGTAATACAAACATTTGAGTAACACAAAAATTTGAGTAACACAAAAATTTAAGTAATACAAAAATTTAAGTAACACAAATATTTGAGTAACACAAAAATTTAAGTAATACAAAAATTTAAGTAATACAAAGATTTAAGTAATACAAAGATTTAAGTAATACAAAAATTTAAGTAATATAAAAATTTAAGAAACACAAAAATTTAAGTAATACAAAAATTTAAGTAAAACAAAAATTTAAGTAACACAAAAATTTAAGTAATACAAAAATTTGAGTAACACAAAAATTTAAGTAATACAAAAATTTGAGTAACACAAAAATTTGAGTAACACAAAAATTTAAGTAATACAAACATTTGAGTAATACAAACATTTGAGTAATACAAACATTTGAGTAATACAAAAAATTAAGTAATACAAACATTTGAGTAACACAAAAATTTGAGTAACACAAAAATTTGAGTAACACAAAAATTTCAGTAACACAAAAATTTAAGGAATACAAAAATTTAAGTAACACAAAAATTTGAGTAATACAAAAATTTAAGTAACACAAAAATTTAAGTAACACAAAAATTTGAGTAATACAAAAATTTAAGTAACACAAACATTTGAGTAATACAAAAATTTAAGTAATACAAAAATTTGAGTAATACAAAAATTTAAGTAACACAAAAATTTGAGTAACACAAAAATTTAAGTAACACAAAAATTTGAGTAATACAAAAATTTAAGTAATACAAAAATTTGAGTAATACAAAAATTTGAGTAATACAAAAATTTGAGTAATACAAAAATTTGAGTAATACAAAAATTTGAGTAACATAAAAATTTGAGTAATACAAAAATTTAAGTATCATAAAAATTTGAGTAATACAAACATTTAAGTAACACAAAAATTTGAGTAATACAAAAATTTAAGTAATACAAACGTTTGAGTGATACAAAAATTTAAGTAACACAAAAATTTGAGTAACACAAAAATTTAAGTAACACAAAAATTTAAGTAACACAAAAATTTGAGTAATACAAACATTTGAGTAATACAAAAATTTAAGTAACACAAACATTTGAGTAACACAAAAATTTGAGTAATACAAAAATGTGAGTAATACACAAAAACAAAATCATTAGTTTTTCTTTTTCTTTCCACAGTGTAAAGTAGGTTATATTCGGATTGATGGAAAGACCAACAGTGAACAGCGGAAATTTTTCTGCGACAAGTTCCAGAGTCGTGAGGATATTAAAATAGCCATCTTGTCCATCTGTGCCGCCAATGCTGGTTTGAATTTGACAGCTACGTCCATGGTTGTGTTTGCAGAACTGTTTTGGAATCCAGGGGTGAGTTTGAACTATGATTTGTTTTCATTCTTTTTTAAATTTAATTCTTCATTCTTTATTCATATACTAGCACTTGCCAAGTTTTTATTTATATACTAGCAGGGAGACCAACATTGCCCGGGAATGAATGAGCATCGACAAATGTTTCACCCTCCCTTATTTTATTTGCATCGCAATCATTAAAATTGCTTATTTTTCATTTCCCCCCCCCACAGTGACTTAGTCCACACTACATTGCACTGTCGAGAACCTACTGTTCATTTTATAAAAATTATTTTCATATAATGACTTGAATAAAAGTTTAAAGTGGAAAAATTCAAGTATTATGGTTCAGTTGTGCTCTAAACAGAAACATTTATTTCAAACATACCCTTGTCATATCAAAGAGCCTACTATATAATGGGCTTTTCTGTTTGTGCAGTAATAAAACTTCTTAAATGCACTTGTGATGTTAGGTTGTATAACGTGTTAACTTTAATCGAAATCACTTGTTCCTTCGTTTATCGGATTTTTTCTATTACTGCTTATTGATATCAAAGACATTTCAATACAAACCCTATCTAAGAACACTGCCAAGCACATAAAGTACATTTGTGTGAAAAAATTTTTTTTTAAAATTGGCCCAGCCATTTAGGAGTCAATAGGAAATGAACTCACACACACAAATTTCTTTTTATATGATCATTATCATGCAGTCCATCAGTCTTGATGATGACTAATCAGTGCCTCAGGGCTTTATCCTTCGGTGTTGGCGTAGTCCTCTTTCTTTGTGAAGCATCCAGTCACAAGCATCGCATACATGGGTGCCAGGGTTGTGTCGTTGATAGTGTCTCAGCACTAAGACTTCTTCCTTTTTCTCTATTTCTTCCTTCCCTTTCTAAAGACGGTTCTGCCAGCTATGCCTTTCTTTGGCTTCTTCCTCCCAACTCTCGACAATGATGTTCATCGCCAGGTGTTTAGTAGAGATTAATGAAAATGAAAATCAGAAGCATTCATATTACAATTCCAACTATGACGTGCAAATTTTAGCAAACATTTTGAAGCGGAGATAAAATACGAGCTCAAGCAATGATTTCGCCTGTCTCCAAATTCACCATCGTTGATCATTAATGTGCAATGGAGCACGCATGCAAATGCTGAGCCGTGTGCGAAATGATGTCACGGCAGAGAAAAAGAAAAAGACAATAAAAAAGAATGTGTGCAGAGACAGTAGAACATGTTCAAGAGCATGTTTGAAATGATGTTCGAGAGGTCAGAAAGAAGGACCACGATCACATTTTATTCGGGAAAGTACTTGGAAAATAAATGTTGCTGCTACAAAAAGGCAGAGTTGAGTTATTACTTGTCCTATGTTCCTTATGACATACTCTGCTCATATCTACGAATTAACAATGGAGGTCGCCTGTCTGTTTAATTTGCTCAACTTCGAAAAGATAAATATTCAACATTTTTCGCTCGCCACATTTGGATTAGGCTTTTTCGTATAATAAAAGCGGCACTAATTCTGGCAGTATTTTTCTGGTCGTGAGCACCAGAAATGTCCGAAAGCAATCAGATTTGATCAATGTGAAAATATTTTCCTTATATCAGACAATTGCTATTCAATTTGGACAATCTCCTTTTTATAGGGAGCTGGTCCCCCCCCCACCAACATCTTGGGAAAATATAAATAAAAACAGCGTTCCCGCAGTAAATGAAATACTACCCCGCAGTCAAAGTTGACCTCATTAAGTCATTAAAACGTGCACCTGACAATTCTAAATAGTTAAATAAATTCAAACATGTTTCCGTTAGTATTTCGCGGTGGCCCAATGGTTAACGTCACGCGTTTTTTTTTTCACACTTTAATTTCCAACTTCGCCTCAAGGGTTCGGGTTTGATCCTCATACTTACCTACCAAAACTTTTTTTTTTATTTTAACTCCCCCTCCCCCCCTCCCCCCCTCCCCCCGGAGTTTTGATTTACCCAAAACCACACACACCTTCAAACACCCGGACAACGCTAGGTACCCCCCACTAGTATAATAATAAATACGAAATCTGCATTAATCAAAATATCATATTCAAGCGTATTTTACAACCAGGTCCTACCAGGTAGCCTGCTAGTTACAGACACATATATATATATATATTTTTTTTTTTTCAGATTTTAGTCCAAGCTGAAGACAGAGTGCATCGTTTAGGACAGTTGAATTCAGTTAATGTATATTATTTGGTTGCACCAGGAACTGCTGATGATTACATATGGTACGGAAATTTTTCTTTTTACTTTTTCTTTTTCTTTTTTACAATTTCTCTTTCTCTTTTTTTTTTTTTTCCTTTTTGCTGTCATTTTCCTAGTTCAATCATTTTTCTTTTCTTTTTTCTTCCGTTTTGTTTTTCCTTTCTCCCTTTCTTTTCTAGGTCGCTTAAATTACTTTACTCCCCTTCATACTATACCCATAGGCAAAACTCATTGATCAAGTTTATAACGCGGTCCACCGAACCAATACGTGGCTCAGTCACAAAGTGGACAAAGAATAGAAAAGAACTTCAACTCTGATATTTTTGTTGTAAAATTTATTTCCTCATTCTCTCGTTACTGCTGTGACATCCTTCTCGTCTGCTCGAGTATCATTTATGCCTCTAAAGTGATCTCTAACATTATCCACATCTCTAACATGATCATCTTCTTTCTCCTTATTATAATCTTTTTTTCTTTATCGGTAACGTCATTTCGCCGCATGCATTTGCATATAGCCATCTTCATGTTACACTTTTAAGAAGAGAAAACAAGATGGATTGCTAATACAAGTATTAAAGATTTAATTTTTTAATTTTCCAAACTTTGAGTTCCAATTGTCTCCCCACCCTCACAAAAAAAGATTTTTCCATTCATTCAATAATAAACTTATCTCAATATGAGATGCAAATCTCAGTACCATCTAACACGTTCATATCTTGACAGTGCAATTGAGATGAATGTTAAAAAGCAAATGGCTTTGATTGCTAATCTCTTTCTTTGTCGGAATTCACTTTCTTTGTTACTTTCAAAAACCAGTAAGTTTTTACAATAACATGTTAACTCAAAGTATTTTCAGCTAATGAAAATCGTTTCAAATCCCCAAAAAGTAACAAGTCTGTGTTTAAATAGTAAGCCGACACAAACTTAGAAACTACTTTTAAAAAAACCAAAAAACAAGGAGATAAACAGCCAAAGTTCAAACTAAAAGGAACCCAAGAATGTCTGCACCCTCCCCCACCAGTCAGAGGAAGCAAAAAAGTCACACTTCAATGACTTATATACAAGTTTTCTTCATCTTGCACTTACGTTCTTGTACACTAGCGACAGGCAAACATATTTTAGTCTTTATAAAATGATTTTTGTGGAGAGGTGAACGAAGAATGTATATTTGTAAAAGGATGAAAGGTGGAGGGAGATACAACAGGAGAAGGAGGAAGAGGAGGTTTTGTTTGAAGAAAAGGGTTGAATATGGTTTGAGATGCGAAATTTTGAATTTTCTAGAAAGTTCTAAATCTATTTTTAGTAACATGGCAGACATACTGGCAGTTGCCAAAAATCTTGGAGAGGAGGGGAGGGTGTAATGCGTCAAGAAGTCAGAAAATAGTTTATTCCACAAAGTGATACGAGTCATTACATTTAAAACAGGAAATGAAAGAATGAATGAGAATTTTTCCATTAGTAGATGTAGAACAGTTGAAATAGCATGGTTAGTTGGTAGGGGGAGACCAACAGTCCCTCCTTGCCAGATGCCTTTGCTGGTTTGGACAGTGAAACAGGATACTGAAATGATCCTTGTCCCCCCCCCTCCGCCGATGGAACCACGAATGACTTACATTTGTAGTGGAAACATCCTCTGACCTGGTTAGCCGTTATATAGAATGTGGTGAATTCGTTGGATGAAGCCGACTCAACTAATCCAGGGTGAACACTGCAACAATCAACCAGGGGGAGACGAAAGAAAACATGGAAGAAAACGATAAGGATCAACATGAGAGAAAGAAAAATAAATAAAGACTTCGTCAGAGACAGGTTAATTTGTAAATCTATTTTTACATGATATCAAATTAAAATATTATATGCCATAAAAACAATACAACCAAACCAAACATTTATGAATAAATATTTGAAAATATAAACAACTTAAAGCATAGAACATATTTTTTCCAAAATTACTGGATTCGGTATTAAAAAAAAACACGAAAAGGTTGATATGCCATAAAACAATACAAAATAAAATGTTTTGTTCAAAATTGTTAACATTGACCAGATTTTCTGTTCATAATAATTTCAAAATGATAATCGATATTTTTTTGCATTGATTTTTATTGATTTATTTTTTTTTCCAGGCCTTTAGTGCAAACTAAACTGCAAGTTCTCGGAAAAGCAGGACTCACAAAAGACGACTTCACAAATACGGACACAATGCATTTTAAGGTAGAATTTTAAATTGATTTTTTTTTTATATATATTTATTCATATCGTTGTAATGACACATCGCCGCAATATTGTATTTCTGCACCTGTTTTTTTTTTTTTGGAAACCACTCCAGACACGGTGTGAAGCCACTTGATGTAAGAAGCTAACAAGAAGCGTTAATCCTAAAAAGACCGAAGCTATAGATAGGATGAAGAGAGTTGCCAGTGAGATTTGGCATGATTTAAATAGATTTACGCCATTTTTCAAAACACAAATTTATTCATATTATTTAGATTCATCTGTCAACTCTTCTCGCTTTGAGTGTGATTTTCACGTTTCAGTCGATGTAACCTTCGACCTTCTTCAGGTCTATCTTGTCGAATTCAGGAATGTTTCTGTTGAACTGAAGAATTCGGATGGAATTTCGAACAGGACCCTTTATTTACTTCACGGGGGTACCATGTTCTCATTCCATCAGCCATGACTGGATAGATGTCCTAAGTACAATTGTACTATAAAACGGACTAACTCTAAGAATGCGCAAATATCTACAGGCCAGTGGCTTTTCTCCTTTCTTTTCCAAACAACAACCAACATTTCTGAAGACGGTCGAAGGTCAATCCGATCTAAATGGTGCATTAATAACACTCAAGATGAGAACAATAGTCCGATAAATAAACAATCAGCCCTCATCTAAAAAATTTAGAACTTTAAAAAAACTCTGGCTCTTAATATAGGAGATATTTACAGGTACTTTAATCGAAATATTCTCTGATGAAATCATAACACTTGTGCCCATTCGACATACATACTCTGACTAATCCATGAACAGCAAAATTTCACCCCTTCAAGGCTTTTACTGTAATATTTTCTTCCCCAAGATTGATAAACTTTGGAATTCCCTCACTGTTTCCTGCTTTTCTGACTCTACTAACATGCAGAAGTTTAAATGTAATGTGAACGGACATCTCGTTACTCGACTCCCTACAATCCCCCTGTTTGGGATGAAAAAGAGTTTTAAAAAAATGTTACAAAAGTTCAGCTCAACATGGTACTTTATGTGTTGAGCGAGAAGACTCGAGTACAAAATACTGGGTTCTCTTGAGTTTTAATCATAAACATCTCACTGACTTTCGTCGGCCATATTTTGCAAGTAAGCAGTTTATAATTAATACTCATGAAAACCAAGTATTTTTTTGTTTGGATCCTTTCTCTCCTAGCTTGAAGCATAAGGTACTATGTTGATATGAACTTCCACTTTCAAACTAGTTTATCTCTGGCTAGGTCTTTATTTATCCTTCTTTCTCTCAAGTCCATTGTTATTACTCCCCCTCCTCATGTTTTCCTGAATCTTTTCTCATAAATTGAACCTGATACCGTTACTGTTCTGCATCTGCTAGTGATTCCAATATTTTTCCCCGATTCCGATACAATTTCCAATTTCTATTGTTTTTATAAATCTCTAAATATTTAAATATAAAGTTGTTATTTTTTTCCTGATTACTGTAAAAAAACACAAGTTGAATGTGCGCATATTTGTGGGTGGATGATCTATAGATTTTAGTTTTAAATATATTGATTTTATTATTAAGATCAGCAGGGGAAGATTTTGTTTTAAAAAAATTAAATTAAAAAAATATATAATTAAAGGAATCGTTTTTGGCATTGGAAAATATGCACAAATTTTTTTTTATATCTATTCCGATACCATAAAAAGTTAAGATTTTTCCAATTCCCAATTCTGATTACTTGTCCCATGTTAAAAGTCTCATTCTTTTATACCATTGAATACTCTTATTGTTAAAGAATCGAGCACTCTCTTGGATCTTTTTTCTACCCAACAAAACTAAGAATTATTTATATTATTGTATATGTTTAACATTGTAATTTATTTCTGTCGGTATATCTATTTATTAATACAATAGTGTGTGTGTTGTGTGTCATACCTGCATCTTTTTTCTTCCGAGTGATTGTTGTTTGATTGTTATGACCTTCCATTTCTTGTAATAAATAATTTTACCAAGAATTCTTCTTAAGTTTTGGTTTCGGTTTCGATTATAGCTGAAGGAACTCAAGTTATATATACTGTATATTTCGGCGTATAAGGTGACCTTCAGATAAGAGATACAAAAATGGAGCAAATTTGAATGAATTTATTATATATCGGTTGTATAAGACGACTGCTAAATCACAAAACTATGTTTGTTTAGCCTAGGCAAGAGATTGCAACACACAGTATCTTATTTGAAATATTGGTTTTTAAAGATGAGTTTTTAATTTTAAGGGTTGTCTTATACACTGAAATATACAGTAAATACTTGTTTTTGTTTTTGTTTCTTCATAAATTTGGGTTTTGGTTTTGATTCAAGCTGATGCACCTAAGTCATATGGATATATTTTTTTTATTTTTTAAATCACAACTTAATAATATATACAAATTAATAGAAAATTGACTCTATAATGATAATATATACAAAATCTGCATGAATTAAAATATCATATTAAAGCATATTTTATGACTGGACTGCACTGGGGATCCCTGCTAGCTTAGATAAATACTTTTGCAGTTTTAACAAAAAAGCTACAATAATATCAGGGTTTCTCCATTTACGCTGAACATCCACAGAATGCGAACATCAAAATATTACATATGAATGAGTCCCCTGTGGAATTTCCACAGGTCCCGCTAATTATGTATTAATCTGTTTTGTTTTTTGTTTCATGTTTGTTTGCCCTGTTGTCCACAATTACAACCCTACACAGAGGAGCAAGTTACCCTGTCCACAAAAACAGGGCTACTTATAAGCCATGAGTGTAACCCGCGATGCTGTTGGACAGGATCCTAATAGCTAGTCATCCATCTATCTTGTCAACTTCGACCTTTATTTTGGCTAGATGGAAGGTCAAAGAGGTTGGATCCAATCAATTGAATGATCACATTATGCCCTTGTGTCTATAGTGGTCCTGGGTATGACTTTCAAAGACATCCAGTCATGAGGCCCCATTTAGGGCTGTGGGGAATGTGGAGTTACCTCTTAGTTACCATTGCTCCCGGGTCCACATTCGCTCAGAGCGGTAATACCTGTTAGGGCATCTGTTGCTACTAAATCAGGCTGTCTGAAGATACTGGCTTCCTGACCAAAAATGCACCAAACATTACAGCCGAGCAGGGACCACCTCTGAATTTATATTCCCTTGACACTTTCTCCTTTGGAGGCGGCCAGTTCAATCTGCCATGAGTGAATGCTGTACAACAACAACTTGGGTGTATAAGTTCATCCACAATTGTATTATTCAAAATCAAAAAAAATTAAAAATCAAAACCTTTATTCCCAGGTTAGTCTTGTTGAGAACAAAGAAGATTATCGATGCCAGATGTTTTTCTTGGAATCATGTGTTCTGGGAGCAATGTTTTCTGGTTATCTAGAGCAAAGTTTCCCAAAGTTGACTTCATAGAGCCCCAAGGGGCCCCGGAAGCTCTTTCTTAAGGAGGACCAAATACTTTATATGGAAAAAAATTAAATGGCTGCAAACATTTAATTATTGATCTGTTTTACTGGAAATAGAAATGATACATAACTACAGGTGTTGTTTTAAAAAGAAAAACCGAATGATCATTTCATTCGGTTTTTCTTTTTTCAAAACAACATAACATCAACCATCGCTGGTATTTTTATTTTATTTTTATACATAACTACAGGTGTAAAGTGTTTCAAGATGGTTTATGAAAAAAAAAAAAATTAAAAAATAAATTAACGAAAAATGCAACAATTTTTGATTTATTCAAAAACAAAAAATCATTGTAAACATTATCATTAGTTAGTGTTAAAAATTGAAATTATTTTTTTCATATTTATTTTAGAAATTATCTTGTTAGAACTCCGTGAAAAACCTCAGGGGATCAATGGTGTCTTGAAGTTTGGAAAACCCTGGTATAGAGATATAAATAATTATTTTACCGATTGAATTATATCTGAAGTCCTTTCTCAGTTAGGTGTCACTATTTTCAATCTAAAATTTAAAAAAAAAAAGAAAAACAAGATAAATGCTGTCACGAGTCGACTCTTTAGTTGAGTTTTTTTTTTTCCCATTTTCATCCGTACTGCTTATTTCCGATGCGAATCGTGAACAAATTTTCTTCATTTTTTTTTTTAGAATTCCAAACAGATGGAAGTTCTGAAATATTTCAACGAATCTTTTATAGAAGATATTGACCCATCTGAATTTACGGAGTCGATGGATTCTAATGAAAGAAGTGATGATACCAAAACACAAACAAAACCGGGTAAGTTGCATTCTTTTTTTGTTCAAATGAATTCTCACATTTCTGTGTGACGATTTTGTTATAGTAAAAATATAGATTTGATTATATTAAGTATTCGTTCACTAATATTGTATGATTTTCATGAGAAGACCTTTGTGCCAGACCCTGTCAAAGGTGTTAGATATGTTGGAAGCTATCTTATCCAGTGTGTGATATATATGTGTTCGGAGATTACAGTTAGGATATCTGCAGTAAAACGAGCTTGCCTAAATCCATACTGTCGATCAGAAAGAAGTTTAGTACGAGATGGTGGACTACTGTTTGATTGATTAAGGACTTAAAGATTTTGGTAGAGAAAGAAGCGGATAATTGGTGATAATTTAGTGGGTCAGTTTTTTTCATCAGAATTCTTGAATATTGGTACAAGAGAAACAATTTTCTAGCAATCAGGAAGCAAGATTCAGTAAGGCATTTGCAGTAGAGTTTGGAGAGAACAGGGCTACATTAGCAGAGCATTTCTTTAATAATATACCAAATATCAGATCAGATCCACACACTTTTGAGGTGTCTAGGTTTTTTATATCCCGAACATGAGAACGGGTGATTTTCACATTGAGTGTGGCTTCTGTTCGAAATAGAAAACATGGGAGAGAGTGGTTTGTTGGGTCTAAAGTGGAGTTGGAGGCAAACCATTGGGCAAGCAGGTTAACCTTTTCAGTTACCATGCAAACAACTTCATGATTGTTGGATAATGTTGGAATTGTTGGTTGCCTGTTATACATTTTTCAGAAATCGCAAATCCTTAATTTCTGCACCGCAATGCATTTTCTAGTGGTTTCGGTATCTTCTTTTGGCTGTGGCTATTTCACTTTTACAATTATTTTTAGTTTCTATATACTTTTGTCGATTTATATTGGACTTGTCGGATAAATCTGTGGAATGCATGATGTCTTTAAGCAATGGCAGCTGCACAAGTAGATGTCATCATCATCATCATCATCATCATCATCATCATCATGCAGTCCGTCAGCCTTGACGATGACTAGTTGATGTAAACAAATGTTTCACTTGCTGCTTTAAACCATTCAATAGTCTCATTTACACACTGTCTCGCAGGAAGAGAAAAGATACTACTCCATGGTGTATCTCTGATGCGATCCCTGATGGCTTCCTAGTCAGCATTCTTGAAGCACCATGGTGTTTTGAGCAATGGCTCTTTTACTTGGGGTCGAGAGTTTAGAGTGATGTCTACCAATATCACAACATGATCAGAATTCTTAGTGGGCCATGGGTATTTGTTACACAATCCTCGGGAACTGTGGTTAGGGTTAGAAATGAGGCTTGCTGGTCCTCATGATCTGGGACTGGAACTTGACAGTCTGGGTCACCATATGGGATATAGAAACTCTGTGTATGATGCTACCAACTGCATTCGTAACTAGAGAAACCAAGCCTTGGTGGACATTAAAGTCACCAAATACGTGTACTTGGGTACTAGTATTCAGGAAGGGTGTTGCTTCTATGCTGTAAGAGATGTGGTTGATTAGGGTACAGTCCTGGGTCACAGGAGAACAGTAGGGAAAATATAAGTAAATAATGCAAATATGTTGCAAAGTTAGTCTGAAGCACATGAAAGCCTGGGGGGAGGGGGGGTTAAATATGAACTCGACGTCCGTGCAAATGTCTGTCTGAGTCTTTATAGCAAACTATTTACATTTTATATTTATATATATATACTAGCAGTGTTTCATTTTTTTATTACCGTTTTATCTGTTTGGTTACATATGTTTCGGATGTTGGACCGTGTTTACGATCTAACAAGCTCGTCAGACCTTACAGAAATGGTTGGTTAGTATTAGGAAGAATTGTTTTTAGGAGGAATACGGAAGAAAAAAAAACAAAAAAACGGGAGTTTTGGGGTAGGAGATAATAGAGGGGGAAGGTGGGTAATGACAATATTTCAGTTTTGAAGTTTAAAGTATATTAGGTTGTATTGTGTATGGTGGCGGTAGCAGATTCAGGTAGGCTTGGGTGGAGATATATGGATATAGGGAGGGGGAGGGGGAGAGAGGATGGTAAAGAGAAAAGAAAAAAGAGAGGGGGTAATGAGAGGAGTGGGGGGGGGAAGAGTTTCAATTTTTTGGGTTTTAAAATTTTGACTACTTTTCTTTTTTTTTCCTGTTCGATAAGGTATATTTATTAGGTGAGAGGGAGAGAGAGAGAGGGAGAGAGATAGATGGGAGGAAAGAAAGAGAGACGGAGAGGGAGAGGGAAGGGAGTTAGTACGGCTGTCATTTTTAGCAGTTACAGAGTTACGTGGTCGTTGTTCATTTCATAGTGGGGTGTTTTTAAACAGTTAAGAGTTAATACAGACGTTGACGCACGCATAAGAGCGCATAATACATATACATACATATTACAGACTAATGTGTAGACACATAGGCACGTACATATATATATATATATATCTATATATATATATATATATATTAAAAAGTTTGACTCATGTCCAGGTAACCTACATCTAAAATTTCAAGTGTTTAGACCCAAAATTGGCAGAGGAGTTTGGTAGAGTCTGCAAAGGTCAACTCTTTTAACTTTGACCTCCTGGCAGCCAAATTTTCAGCCCAAAACTGAGTAAAAACCTTGCTGCATGTCTGAATACCCTTTATGTAAAATTTCAAATGTTTAGACCCAAAATTGGCTGAATAGTTTGCTAGAGACCGCAAAGGTCAAATATTTTGAACTTTGACCTCTTGGTAGCCAAATTTTCGGCCAAAAACGGATTAAAAAGCTTGCCCTATGTCTGAATACACTTTATTTAAAATTTTAAATGTTTAAACCAAAAATTGGCTGAGAGGTCAAATTTGAAAAAATTTTACCCTAATTTTGACCCCTTAACATTTATTGTTTTGAGCTCAAATCGAATTAAAAAGTTTGATCCATGTCCAAGGTACCTACATCTAAAATTTCAAGTATTTAGACCCAAAATTGGCAGAGGAGTTTGGTAGATCGTTGAACTTTGACCCCTTGACAGCCAAATTTCTGCCCGAAAACCGATCAAAAAGATTTTCCCAAATCTCAATACCCCTTATGTCAAATCTCGAGTCTGGAGACTGAAAATTGACAGAGTAATTTGGTAGGGAAATGTGCACACAATTTCACTTTTATAGATAAACTAACAGTTCCGCCCGGCTTTGCTCGGGCCCTATGTACTGTTCATAACTTTATGTGCATGTGTATATATTGAAAAGTGTGTATATGTATATATTGAAAAGTGTGTATATGTATATATTGAAAAGTGTGTATATGTACGGTAGGGAAGTGTACGCAGACAGACACACATTTTCACTTTTATATATAGACTAGCATTTCAGCCCGGCATTGCCCGGGTGTTTGGATGTGTATGTTGAGCAAAAAAAAAAAAAAAGTGGTTGTAGGAAGGCAGTCTCGAACCCATAGCGCAAAGGAGGAAAAGAACGGAAAAAAACCTGATGTCTATGCTGTTACGACCACCGCCAAACCGGAAGTGACATTTTTTAAAATTAAGGCTAGACAATCGAAAGGAGAGGATGACTTTCAAAAATATCAGTGAAAAAAGCGATCTCCCCACCTGTAGAAAAGCGCCCAGTTTAAGGTGAAGATGTTAATGTTTTTAGCCAATTTTTCGATATTTGTCGTCTGAAAGGTCGAACTTCAAAACGATACTGATCTTGAGAAAATCTGTCGCCTCTGTCGAAAATGTTGGGCAGACATGAAAACATACATACATAAATACATTTATATATTGGTAATTAAAAATTTTCGACCCAAACCGATGAAAAAGCTTGCCCTATCTCTGATTATGCTTTATATATAATTTCAAATGTTTAGACCAGAACTTGTCTGAGTAATTTGGTAGAGACCGCAGAGGTTAAATTTTTTTAAACTTTGACCCCTATTATGACACCTTAAAATTTATTGTTTTGGGCTCAAATCAAGTTATTAAGTTAGATCCATTTCCAAGGAACCTATATCTAAAATTTCAATTTTTTAGACCCAAAATTGTTGCTGGAGTTTGGTAGGGTTCTCAAAGGTCAAATCGTTGAACTTTGACCCCTTAACAGCCAAATTTCTGTCCAAAAACCGATCACATAGATTTTCCCAAATCTTACTACCCTGTATATCAAATTTCGAGTCTGTAGACTTTAAATTGACAGAGTTATTGCATAGGGAAATGTACACACACAGACAGAGTCACGCAGATACACAGACAGGTTCACTTTCATAGATATATAGATAGACTAGCAGGGGTGGGGACACCTTGCGGATCATAAATATATTTTAATTTATGCAGATTTCTTATTTATTATTATGGTGCTATTTCTCTATTGAATATTATATTGTACCTAATATATATGAGGTACCTTCAATAAGTTTCCAGACTTTTTTGTATAGGCATTTAAAATTGTTATAGGCTCTTGAAAATTCAGTATGTTATTGCTACACATCCTATGAGATAGCTGATCAATTTTTATGATTTCAGGTTCAAATGAACAGCTACAGCAGGAATTGGAATACACCCTACTAAAGCCTGATTATCACAGCTGATGAATTTCAAAAATACTATCTAGATATGAGGACACTCTAGAAGAATGATATGCAATAAAATGCTGTTTTAAACTTGAAAAAATACCACAGAAACATAGAATGCTTCAGACTGCTTTTGGCTCATCTTGCATGAATTGAGTATCAGTTTTTGAGTGGCATAAGAGATTCAAGGAAGGCAGAGAGTCTGTGAGAGAGGATGAGAAGTGTGAGAGGAGTAAGGAAGTCAGAAAACCAGTTGATTAGCCAAATAAAGAATTTCATTGACTGCCGTGTGTCTATAGAGACAATAAATGCACAGTTTGATGTCAGTGTGGGAACTGTACACACAATTATTCACGAGGAACTGAAGATACAAAAGTTTTTCTCAAGAGTGCTCGATCCTTGTCACAGACTATTTGACAAAGATGGGCATGAAGACAGTTCCTCAGCCTCTCTATAGTCCAGACCTTGCTCACTGTGACTTTTGGTTATTCCCTAAGCGCAAGGAAAACCTTAGAGGCTGTCGTTATGAGAAATAAGATGAAAGAGGCTTTGATGAAGGTCATTGACACGCTCACACAAGAGGACTTCCAGAGGTTGTTGGAATGGTACAAGTGCATTGCAGCCAGAGGAGATTACTTTGGAGAGAACTAGAATTTCAATAAAAGTGTCCATATGAAAAAAGTCTGGAAACTTATTGAAGACACTTCATATAGTACGCATGTGAAAAGTAAAAAAAAAAAATATATATATATCTTGTGTACCATCAGCTAGAACCGAAACTAAAACATTCCCTCATGTAGCGCTCCAACTCCGTTCCCTCCTGTAGTGCTCCACCTCTGTTCCTTCATGTAGAGCTCCAACTCCATTCCCTCATGTAGCGCTCCAACTTTGTTCCCGTGAATGGATAGTCTGGTGAAAGATAAATAATCCAATGACGGTAAAATCCAAAAATATAACTTCAAGAAAGTTAATTGAATTTCCATTTGCACAAGTAAAATCCAAGGAAATCCCGTAATTGGAAGATGCTCCAAAATAATCCAAAGGCCGAAATCCATGGAATAATTCACAAATATGTACAAGGGAAAAGAGGAAAAATTCCAATAATATTAAAAGAAAAATAAGATATGCTTTTCACACGACTGCCGAGACATAAATATAAATCCATTCACATGCAATCACTTTTTTCTTCACCATATTCCCTCTGCTTCACTTTTTTGTTTTCAAGTAAGATCTTTGACTTACTTGTTGTTTCATCAAATACTTTTGTATGCAAAATCCGATCCCGCATTTTGCTAATTCCTACCCTCTTATGAGAAGGAAAGTATTTCTTCGGAACTCTGCGGGTTAAGGACTATCTACTTATCTAGTATTTCCTTTTCAGATTAAATATGTTTTCAACTCATTTCAAAGTGTTTTTTAACATGTTTTATTAACTGTTTGCTCGTATTATGAGCTCTATCTCCTATTTGGTTTTACCGAGCTTTTACATGTGGCTGAGATAACTTTATAAATATTAATTCTTTAATATTTATAATATACTTTAATTTTACCATTTTGGATCATTTTGGTAAATTTAATTGTAATTTTTATTTTATATATATATATATATGTATGCACTAAGTTAAGTTCATCATAATTACTGATTTTTTTTTCTTACAGTAATTTCAAGCCACCAGTCCGAGTTAACATCTTTCTTCCCGAAGGATGAATCAAAAACCAAAGACAATTCTCCAGATCTCCAAAACTCTGAAACCTTGAAGGATAACACATCAAAGACTGAAACGGATCCATTTGCTGATGATATGGATTGGCTGATCGATGATGTCGATTGGAACGAAGAAGCCGACATGTCATTCTCGGAACCAGTGACAAAAAAAAAGAAATAGAAAAAAAAAATGTGATTACATGTCGAGAAAATCTTAATTATCTCCCCTTGGCACAACTCGGTGGTTAGAGCAATGAGTTAGAGGCTATCTTATAAAGTTCAAAAATCCATCATTAACGACTACAATACATTGAACCAAGTTAGGTCGACTACAATGTTTATTAACTTATCTCTTAGCAACAAAGCGGTTATATGAACATCCCTTCTCCCCCCCCTCATCTATGGATAAAAATAGCAACTTTTATTTAATTTGTTTCTAATAAATTGTTCTTGTATTTCAGCTTTAAATTCATTCAGGTCAACATTAAAAAGCATATCGTTTGAATAGAACCAAGGTTTAAAAATAGAACTAACGTATATATAGAAACAGTTTTTATTTATGTGGCAAATTATACAAAAGCTCAAAAAAGATGCTGTAACCAACTAAATTTTGTTTGAAAATAAATTATATATCTTAAGATTTTGTATAATTACATGTCTGTTTATCTATGAATTGGTTAAGGTTATATTAACACGAAATAAAAACCAATTTTCATTCAAAAATGCGATATGAGTGCAACGCTTTTATAAAAAAACTAATTTTAAGGCATCTTACGTGCTTCAATCAACATTTCAACATTTTCCTCTGGACTTTTTTATTTTCTGTCGAAAAACATGAAAATGCTGAAGCGATGATCGATCCACGTAGACTCCTTGCAATATTTATATCATTTTATTTATATAAAAGCTATACGCTCGTATTGAACACCTTTGAAAAAATATTGTTTTTTTTACTTTATATTAACGATATAACTGAACTTAATTAATTGTATAAATAAATGACAAAACAGTTGTATTCCAAATTCCAAGATGTTATTCATCTCACCATTTATCTGTTTCAACCTGTTAAAACATCCACTCTTGACAATATCTATTTCGTAGCACAGAAACAATCATATAATTATTTTATTTTTGAATATTTCCTGCATAGACTTCAGAAAAAAAGCATAATCTCATAAATCTAAAAAAATACAAAGACTGTTTGCATCATATGCTATGATATTAGAATGTCGACACCTCCCTGCAAGAGTTGCAAAAACCTAACATCATCCATCATCTTCTCTAATGGGAATATACAGGTGACTGGGGACCACTTACGAAATACTCCCATGGAACTTTCTCCTTTGGAGGAAGTTTGTGAAACCTGCGTAGGGTTAGTACTGTTTCCATATTAGATCCATGTTTAATTTAATCTCAATTTTCAAATTTCAAGTTCTAAATATATATATATAGAGAAAATAAAAAGGAACCAACCGTATTATGTGTTCATCAACGTTTCGTCTTTATTTCGAGACTTCCTAAATAAAGACGAAACGTTGATGAACACATAATACGGTTTGTTCCTTTTTATTTTCTCTATTTTGTCGGAATACTATTTCCATTATTTTCATCATATATATATATATATATATATATATATAGTAAGTTATAAAATATATATGGCGATTAAGCTACACTGAATATTCCACGTTTCTCTCTCTCTCTCTCTCTCTCTCTCTATATATATATATATAGAGAGAGAGAGAGAGAAACACAGAATATTTAGTGTAGCTTAATCGCCATATATATTTTATAACTTACTAACTAGCTCTACCTACGTATTGAGCACTTTTGAAGTAAATACTTAAAGTTTACGCATAAATTTATACTCTTGTATATTAATTTTATGTGAGTAAATGAAGTAGTTATATATATGTATAAATTTTTACTAATATCTATAGATTAATCATATCCAGATAAAAACTGCTCACTATTTGAGATAGAGTATTAATATATGAAGGAAGTTAAAATGTTGCAAATTATGATTGTTCGTACACAAAGGATACAAGATAAAGTTAATTATTTCCTTATTTAATTAATTAAATTTATCTTGTATTTTGTTGTGTACAAGCAATAAACGTGATAAATCAATTTGCAAAATTTTAACTCCCTTTATATATATATATATATATATATATATATATATATATATATATATATATATACTAGCAAAAGTACCCGTTGTTGACTGGGTTAAAAAAAAAAACAGCCTACAGAAAATGGACTCTGATTTATGAAAGTATGATAGGTTATGAAAAGGAAGGGTTGTAATTAGATAGCTTCGAATTTGGGGGTCTCAAAACCAAAGCAAATTATGATGAAAATAAAAATAAAATAGATAAACCCCATAATTTATTATACCATACCTGTTCACACTGAAACACTTATCACAATATTCTGTGGATCTATATTAAAAAACCTTGTTAAACTTTGTGACATATTTTCATTCTATGGAGGTCAGATTCAAACGAACACCCCATAATTTTATTATACCATATTTCTTCAAACTGAAACATAATTATCAAAATATACTTACGCAGATAGATATGAAAAGTCTTTATTAAAGTTTGTGCCTATTTCAATTCTATAGAGTCAGGTGCGAACGCAGACCCCACAATTTTATCATAGTCATACCCTCCCTTATCAAAGTATTATTATGTACATCTATATCAAAAACCCTTGTAAACGTTTTTTTTTTTAATTTTTTATTTCCATACTTTGTGGACCAGGCGCGAACACAGACCCCACAATTTTAAGTAACCACCGTTCTGCCAGATCAAACATGCCCATTCCTGTGTATCGATACATCTTCTATCATTATATGTGATCAATTTTCTATAATATTCAACCATATAGGAGCCTATTCGTGACCAGACATACACACACACACTCGTTCAGCTTTATATATATATATATATATATAGTGTGAGGATTAAGTTAAACTTTTTAGATTAAAATATACAAAAAAAATAATTCTTAACTTAAATATATTTTTAGGTACATTTTAATCTAGAAAATTTAACTTATATTTTGCTCTGTTTTTATATATTGAGCTTTACCTTTTCGTCTAGGATTGTCTTGAAAATATTATGTCACTGTAATATTCAATGATACAACAATTCATTTGAATATCTAATCTGTGATTTAGCCCAAGCTTCACCCATTAAGTGCTTATCAGGCTAACAGCTAACCTGATGCTCTCTTAGGGAGCAAGACACAAAGATTTTTGCATAGCTTGCTTGCAATAAGTACATTTTCATGCTACTACTAAACTCTACTCATAAATGAAACACCGTTGAAGTAAATACTGAAATAAAAAATACATCATATATTATTATATATAAGTGTATCAGATAAATCAACAACAATAATATATATATATTTGGTATAAAATTTTATTTATACAAATATTTTTGGTTACAAATATGTTAAACATTCACTGGGTGTTTAGTTATGAGTGGTTTGAAAAACTGCTGGGAATATAGTCCATTGGGCTAGAAAAATCATAAGTTTTTTTTATTTTTCAGTTAGCAAGCAAATGGATTTTTCACATGTTTTGAAACTAATTAAATAAAATGATAGATGACTAATAAAATTATCAGTGTATATATATATATATATATATATATATATATATATATATATATATATATATATATATATATATATATATGAACAAATGATTAATAAAACATGTTATAAGCTCTATTTCCTTTTCGGTTTTATAAT